>NW_027496981.1:0-184791 GCF_021521415.1 Bidens hawaiensis | reverse complement strand
GGGTTGGGATTAATAATAATAATAGTTAGGGTTTAATTTTTAAGGTTATATTTATAGACACACAAGTTACACTCAAGTCCCTCTACTTTCAAGTGTTGTTTTTCTAACTTAACTAACTTAGTTTTTGTTTCTTGTTTAGCATTACACACAATATAATCAAGTAACACATATGTTAACACATAATTATCACATAATTATTATGTTGACGTTTTTCGTTTATTCCTCAATCGTTTGCGTCAACTTGTTTGCGTTTCGATGCAAATCCCGAAAGACTACACATGTAGTAAGTGTTAAGCGTCATTTAAACCCTAGTTTAAATGTAATGAAGTGTGCGTTATAGATTCAATGATCTTTAAGTTTGAATTGACGGAGTTGAGTTAACGGAGTTAACCTAAAATTGACGATTGTCACATCATTCCCATGTTAAAGAATTTTCGTCCCGAAAATTTGAGTCAAGTCGTGATGAGAGTCTGAAAGAGTAAGAAAAAAAATTTCAGTTTGTCATATCATCCCCTAGTAGAAAGAAATTTCGTCCCGAAATTTAATTCATACCTCCGGGTGATGTCTGACAGTTTGCCGAGTTTCGCGGTTTTCTGTGTTTGGTTAGCCCTTCAAAAAGGTGAGGATACTTTTTCATTATTTGATCCTCGCGTTCCCACGTGAACTCCGGTCCACGTCTCGAGTTCCATCGAACCTTAACGATTGGAATTTTGCTGTGCTTGAGCGTTTTGGTTTCCCAATCCAAAACCTCGACTGGTTCCTCAATGAAACGTAACTGTTCATCAACTTGTAGTTCCTCCAAAAGGACTACTTGGGTTTCATCAGATAGGCATTTCTTCAAATTTGATACGTGGAATACATCGTGTACGCCACTGAGTTCTGTTGGTAGGTCCAGTCGGTACGCCACCGGACCAATGCGCTCAGTTATCCGGTACGGACCAACATACCGTGGGTTGAGTTTGTTTCGCTTACCAAAGCGAACCACACCTTTCCAAGGTGAGACTTTGAGTAACACTCGATCGTTCACTTGAAATTCGAGAGGTTTTCGGCGCTTGTCAGCGTAACTCTTTTGGCGATCTCGTGCTGCTGCCATGCGATTTCGGATTTGAACAATCTTTTCCGAAGTTTCGAGTACCAGTTCCGGACCAGTGATTTGGCAGTCACCCACCTCTGCCCAGCAGAGTGGTGATCGACACTTCCGTCCGTACAGCGCTTCAAACGGCGCTGCCTTAATACTTGCGTGGTAGCTGTTATTGTACGAAAACTCTACCAAGGGTAAGTGGGGTTCCCAACTTTTTCCGAAATCTAAAACGCATGCACGCAACATATCCTCCAGGGTCTGAATAGTCCGTTCACTTTGCCCATCCGTCTGAGGATGGTATGCTGTACTCATATCGAGACGGGTGCCTAGTGCGCTTTGCAGAGACTTCCAAAAGTGCGAAGTGAAACGAGAATCTCGATCAGAAATGATTGAGACAGGCACTCCGTGTCTAGACACTACTTCCTTCATGTAAACACGAGTCGGTCTTTCCATTTTGTCCGTTTCTTTAATTGCTAGGAAGTGTGCCGATTTAGTCAACCAGTCAACGATCACCCAGATGGTATCGTATCCCGTCGGTGTCTTAGGTAAACCCGTAATAAAATCCATCGAGATGTGTTCCCATTTCCACATTGGGAGTTCCGGTTGTTGCCGTAGACCAGATGGTTTCTGGTATTCTATCTTGACTCTGGCACAAGTCAAGCATTTGCTCACGTAGGTGGCAATGTCGGCTTTCATGTTCGGCCACCAGTAAAGTGCCTTTAAATCATGATACATTTTATCTGAGCCAGGGTGGATAGATTATCGGGACTTATGTGCTTCGTCCATCACTAGAGTTCTCAACTCTCCGTATCGTGGAACCCAAATCCGGTTCTCAAAATATCGGACCCCGTCGGATCTGGTTTCAAGTTGCTTGTTCATGCCCCGCATGAGTCCCGATGGAAGATTGTCATCTTTCAAAGCTTCAAGTTGCGCATCTCGAATCTGATCGGGTAAGCTGGCATGAATCGTGAGTTGCAATGCTCTCACCCGTCTGGGTTTATCTGTTTCTTTTCTGCTGAGGGCGTCGGCCACCACATTGGCCTTGCCAGGGTGGTACTTGATGGCACAATCATAATCTTTGAGCAGCTCGACCCAACGACGCTGTCGCATGTTCAGCTCCTTCTGATCGTAGATATGTTGGAGACTCTTGTGGTCGGTGTAAATGGTAAACTTGGTACCGTACAAGTAATGCCTCCATATCTTAAGAGCAAACACCACAGCTCCAAGTTCCAAATCATGGGTCGTGTAGTTCTTCTCGTGAACCCGTAGTTGTCGAGAGGCGTAGGCTATAACCTTCTCGAGTTGCATCAGCACACAACCGAGACCTTGTATAGATGCGTCACAGTGTACCTCAAAATTTTCCGTTCCCTCGGGGAGGGCTAAAATAGGGGCGCTGCAGAGTTTGGTTTTCAATAGTTGAAAGGCGGATTCTTGCGCGTCACCCCAATTGTACTTAGTGCCTTTGTGAGTCAAAGCGGTGAGGGGTTGAGCAATCTTTGAAAATCCCTCGATGAAACGCCGGTAGTAGCCGGCCAGTCCCAGGAATTGCCGCACCTCAGTCGGAGTCTTAGGTGCTTCCCAGTTTTTGATGGCCTCTACCTTACCGGGATAGACATGGATACCATTCTCGTTGATCACATGTCCTAAAAAGTGAACCTCGCGAAGCCAAAATTCACATTTCGAGAGTTTAGCATACAGTTGTTCCTTTTTCAATAGTTCCAGAATTACCCTTAAGTGCTCTTCGTGGTCAGTCTCGTTCTTGGAGTAGACGAGAATATCATCGATGAAAACAATCACAAACTTGTCGAGGTACGCCTTGCACACTCGATTCATGAGATCCATAAATACGGCGGGTGCGTTGGTTAGGCCAAAAGGCATAACCGAAAACTCGTAGTGACCATACTGTGTTCTGAAAGCCGTCTTTGAAATATCTTCCTCGCGCACTCTCAGCTGGTGGTAACCGGATCGCAGATCGATCTTCGAGTAGTAACTCGATCCTTGAAGCTGGTCAAACAAATCATCAATTCGGGGTAAAGGATAACGGTTCTTGACCGTCACCTTGTTCAATTCCCGGTAGTCGATGCACATTCGGAAAGTCCCGTCTTTCTTTTGGACAAACAAGACAGGGGCTCCCCACGGCGATGAGCTAGGTCGGATAAAACCCTTATCCAACAAATCTTGCAACTGAGTGGACAACTCCTGAAGTTCCGCCGGTGCGAGCCGATACGGGGCTCGTGCTATGGGTGCTGCACCGGGTGTCAACTCGATTTGAAATTCGACTTGGCGAATAGGAGGGAGTCCGGGCAAATCCTCCGGGAAAACTTCCGGGAAGTCTCGCACAACAGGTATATCTTCAATTCGTTTCTCCTCCGCGGGTTTCTCAACAATCTGCGCCAAAATTGCCGGATGACCCTTTCGTAGATACTTCTGCGCCTTCATAAGGGTAATGACGCTGGTGGTCATGCCGCTTCTCTCGCCTCGGACCGAAATGATCTCGCCGGAAGGGGGTGGTAATATGGACTATCTTATCGTGGCATATAATCTCCGCTCGGTTCTCGGATAACCAGTCCATGCCGACAACGACATCGAAACTACTAAGCGTAAAAGGAATAAGGTCGATATCAAAGACATGACCTAACAGCTTTAACTTACATCCCGCAAGTACATGAGTCGTTACTATAGTCTTACCGTCAGCTAATTCAACAGGAAACTTAGCATCTAACGGAATTGGAGTTACGTCTAAGAGTTGACTAAAGGCTTTCGACACAAAACTCCTATCAGCTCCAGTGTCAAACAATACAGAAGCAAAACAATCGTTTACAGGGAACTTACCAGTCACCACGTGCGGATCATTGCGGGCTTGACCCGACCCAATCACAAACGCTCTTCCCTTGCCATTGCTTCCACCATTACTGCCACTTCCATTACCCCCATTGTTGTCATTTTGTTTCAGCTTGGGGCAATCTTTTCTGAAATGACCTTCCTGCCCACATTCAAAGCATCCTTTCGTCGTCATAGGTGGCTTAGGAGCACCCTTTGCCGCAAGGTCTCCTCTACATTCTTTCGCTTGGTGACCCATCTTTCCGCATCTCTGACACTTGGCACGGTCACACTGGCCAACATGATGATAGTTGCACCTGTTGCACTTTGGGTATTTCCCAGCATATCCACTCGAAACCTACCCGCTACCGTTGTTGTTGTTGTGATTCTGAGTGTTAAAGCTCCGAGTGAATTCGGGCTTACGGTAGTGTTGTTGCGGTGGGAGGTTCGAGGATGAAGATCTGGTGTTATTAAACTTTCTCTTCCCGCTGTTCGGGTTGTTGTTGCTGTTATTGTCGTTACTCTGGTTGTCACGGGCTTTAACGGTCGAACCCCTAGGTGGTAGCGCACCTTGGGTCACAGCCTGATCCGTCAGTTTGTGAGCTAAACGGATCGCTTGTTGGATCGTGGCTGGCCTGGAAGACGTCACCATGCCCTGAATCTGCGGTGCTAATCCATCAATGTACATTTCTATCCTCTTGCTCGGCGGATCCACCATCCGCGGACACATCACAGCCAACTCGTGCGAACAAGTAGTGTAGGCTTCGATTTCCGAACCCACCATCTTCAACGACCAAAATTCTGATTCTAACTTTGAAATCTCTTCTCTCGGACAATACTCCTCTCGCATCATGTTTTTGAACTCCTCCCAGTTCATCGCGTTAGCCAGTTCCAACCCAAGGATCTGGACGTTTGAATTCCACCAAGTGAGGGCGGAATCCTCAAGTGTCCCAGCAGCAAATTTGACCCTACTGGCAGGGGGACAATTGCACATCTCAAATGCCGACTCAGCCTTCTCAGCCCAACGCAGGAAACCCATAGCTCCCTCAGTGCCCTTAAACGTACTGGGCTTGCAGTCAAGGTAGTTCTTGAAGGTACACGTTCCACTCGGACCTCCAGCTTGATTCTGAACGTGTGCGGCTAAAGCGGCCGCAACATGGTCGTTCAGCAGAGTTTGGAGTTCAGCTGCAGTCAAGCTGATGTTACCACGTCCTCGTCCAGCGTTTCTTCCAGCCATTTCTTAGTATCACAGTATAAAGTGTTAAACATGAATTTTTCTTTCATATACAACACATCATACATGAAATAAAAAGATAGGTAAGAAAGAAATAAGAAACAACATCACATCACAACCACATATTAATCTAAATAAAAATTCATGATTAAAACCATTGTATTCGCTACAAAGTATTTCCAATCAATCCATAAAATCATAGAAAATTAATAGTTCGGATGGAGACAACCCCTCCATCTAAGTGTCATCATCACTAGATGTCGTCATCTGAGGACACGTCCGAGTGTGCCTCCTCCTCAGCCGGTTCTTCCTCCGGTTCTTCTTCGGGTTCCTCCTCGGGATCTTCCTCGGGATCCTCCTCAGGCTCCTCTTCGGGGCCTTCTTCAGGTTCCACTTCAGGCTCTGCCTCAGGCTCGGCCTCAGGCTCTGCCTCAGGTTCGGCTGCGTTCTGAGCAAGTTGCATTTGTAAGACATCGCAACGCTCTAGATCTATCTCGGTTCGGGTCCTTGCTTCTTGGAGTTGCTCTTGCAAGTCTATCATCTCAGCTTGCATCTTCATCATAACTTTCATCTGTTGATCACTAGTCTCTTGCATCTCCTTCATTGCCGCTGCCATGCGGGCAATCTCCTCCTTAGTCTCGGTTCCGTCCTTCAACAGTCCGGAAACGTTGGCTCTCGTATAGCGCATGTAACCCACATCACGCTCCAAACAAGAAACGACAGCTGCGAGAACTCGCTCTACAGGTTCGGTTATGGGTGGTAGGGTGTTGGGATAAGCAGGGTGGTTCGGGTGAGGTAACGGGGGAACTTGTTCGCGATAGACCATTCGTCTGATCATGTTAGGGTACCATTCCCAGCTAACGTCCTTTTCGTAAATGCCTCCGGATAGGCGGTACCTCTTCGGTGCGGGAGCTTCGAGTTCCGGGACTACTCGGGGTGGTGAGGCGGTAGGTAACTGCGGTTCCTTCCCGTGAGCATGCGTCATCGAATTGGATGATGATGAGGGTGGCGTCGACATTCCTACAGGTAAGCCGTGTATGCGCGCGCGTATGAGTGAAAGAGGTAAAGAGATAAGATTACAAGACTACACAAACCTATGCAGTGCGTATCATTATAACTAATGGGTCGTCGCGGTTATAGTCTAGTATGCATGCAGCTTCTAGTTCGCTATAACCAATGGCTCTAATACCAATCTGTCACACCCTCAAAATCCACTAACGGAGTTTTACCGTCAGAGGGTGTGAACTGGCAGGATCGGAATCATCAGTTATAATCAAACCATAAAATAAAGTTTCAAAACCATGAAAATGTTTACGAGTAATTAAATGCGGAAGCGTAAAAACCTTTAATCAAAAGTTGCGTCACGCAGGACGACTTAAAACCAAAGATAACCGTTAAAAATAAGTTTACAGGACAAAAGCGTTTTCAATCAATGCATGTTCCTAAACCGCGCGCCCGCCTCGGCTACCTGATAATAACATACTAAAAGTGTCAACACAAGGTTGGTGAGTTCACAAGTTATATAAAATAAATCGTTTAGCGTTTGCGTTCAGCGTTTTACGTTGAGCGTTTTGCGTTAAGCGTTTTGCGTTAAGCGTTTTGCGTAACCACGTTACGGCGTTTTGCGTTACCAGATAGTGTTATGTCAAATTATATATCGATAGGTAGCTAATCTATACAACAAGTATTACTAAGTGTTCGACACCGAAGCTGACTCGTTTAGTAAGTGCCTTGTCACCAGGTCCTCCAGACCATGGTACGTGTTAGCCAAAATTACACCCGCTCGACCTCTAGTCGAGTTTAGCGTTGGGTGGGGTTTGTCAAACCCAGTAGTACTACTCAACAGTGACTCGCTATTCTAAATATTAACCGGTTCGATGTGTAGGACTTCAAATATTTCGTTTGCCACTTAGCCTTTACAAGTGATATATAATTTATAACAAAATCTTAAATGCGTTGTAGAGTATGTTATCTCCCCCAAGTGAAAAGCGTTTGAAAACAGTTTAAAGAGGGGAAAGTGAAACTCACTGTTTGCGAAGAATTTCCCAAAATAAATCACCAAGATGCGCGTCACCGAAAAACTCTCTCTAACGTTCTAAAACAACAAAGAGATTTTTCTAAGTGTCGGAATATTATCGAGTCTCTAGACCCGGCACATAATACCTATGCACATAACATGTTTCGTGTTTCGTTCGTGAATCGTGTGTGACTTTAACAAGTGTTTTTGTGACACATCACATGTGTAAGCAATCATATACGTGCCATGTATTCATAACGTACATTACTAGCAATTATTCCCGTAAGGGCATTTTAGTCAAATTATGACAATCAATTAGCAGTTATTCCCCGCAAGGGTATTTTAGTCAAAACACGACAACTATCTTGCAATCATTCCCCTTAAGGGCAATTTGGTCAAAACACGATAATAAATTAGCAAGTTTCATATTTCATGCATTTTCACAAAACTCAGCAGCTAGTTTCACCGAGACAGAAATCCTACTAGAAAGATTGTACTACTTCACCAATCATAGCATCTAAATTAATTTACCAAAAATCATCACAGAAGCACATATATCTTAGGTTTCCAGAACATATTTTATTACATTTTTATTCCTCATAGTTTTCTCACAATCATCAAATCATTACAGCAAACTCATAACAGTCAGATTCATGCATAACAGAATGTTATTTGCAATTCCCGTTAAATGAAAAATCCAATAAATGCAAGACCACTTGGGTTTGGTTCCTAACTCAATGAGTCAACTTCCAGAGGTGGAACCAACCCAATTGGTCTCGTAGCTTATGAGATATAACATTTACAACATAACCTAACAGCATGTCTAACAGCTCAGCTTTGCACAACGTTTTTATAAAATCATAAAAGTTAACTTCTACTTCTCCAAAAATTTCAAACTTATACTTTATAGAAACTAGACTCAACCTAGTTTACTGCAGTACCCACAATCTCAACCAACTTTCACGTTTACACTTCGTTACAGTCACTTAAACATCGTATACACATTCTGTCCAGAATCTGTTTGCATCCAAACTCAACATAATAACAATCTATGAACTATCATGCATCCATATAATCCTCTAGACTCCATAAACACCATTCATACACATCAATTACATATTACATACTTGATTAGGGTTTGTGTTTGAACTCAAATCAAAGACACAACAATCAACATGCAACAAGATTCAATCTACTTATCAAATCATCATTCAATCAACCACAATCATGTTAGCTATCTACATACACAAAATCGGCAGGTCTAGGGTTTGTGGTTAACCCAACAAACATCAAAATTAAGCTACAAGAATGTAAAGGATGATCAATTATACCTTCCTAGCACCTAGTTCTTGGATTAAACACTTGATTTCTTGATGTATGTGTGTGTGGAAGTCGACGGCAGCAAGGAGCAAAGGGGAGGGGGGGGGGGGCGATCGGGTTGGGATTAATAATAATAATAGTTAGGGTTTAATTTTTAAGGTTATATTTATAGACACACAAGTTACACTCAAGTCCCTCTACTTTCAAGTGTTGTTTGTCTAACTTAACTAACTTAGTTCTTGTTTCTTGTTTAGCATTACACACAATATAATCAAGTAACACATATGTTAACACATAATTATCACATAATTATTATGTTGACGTTTTTCGTTTATTCCTCAATCGTTTGCGTCAACTTGTTTGCGTTTCGGTGCAAATCCCGAAAGACTACACAGGTAGTAAGTGTTAATCGTCATTTAAACCCTAGTTTAAATGTAATGAAGTGTGCGTTATAGATTCAATGATCTTTAAGTTTGAATTGACGGAGTTGAGTTAACGGAGTTAACCTGAAATTGACGATTGTCACAAAAATTTGGGGTAATTACACAACCTCAGGGGGGGAGCATCAAATTATACCAGAACAACCTTCAACACCATTTAACACTCCACCACAAACACCACCCCACCCACCATCACTCATTGACCAAACCTACCAAACCCCACCCCAATCACCACCTCAAATCTCCCAAACCTCACCTAATCAAACAGTTATTCTAGCCCTAACCCATACTAAACCATCACACCAAACCCCACCTCAAACCAGATCCTAATCACCACCTCAAACCATAACCCAAACCCCACCTGAAACAACTACACCACCAACATTCACCATCACCCACACCAGAACCCTCTTAATACCAAACATCAATCCTTTCCCCTCCACAAGTGAAAATATTTTTGAAGATGCCAACCCAATCAACACATAACCGATCCAACCATCCCAACCTGAATCTGAACCTGAACCTTTCCAAACTTCACCATCCAACACCCCTCCCTCAAATTCCTTCCTACTTCAAAGAAACTTTAAGCTTATTTGCCAGAACATTGATCTGAAGGGTGTGAATTCTGAGTTAAGGAAAGAAAATGCTGAACTAAAGGCTCAGTTGGCGGCTACTAATGATCGAATTCAAACCCTGGAGCAGGAGGTTGAGAAGACCTCAATTGCCCAAAACAGGGGGAGAATATAAATGAGCCAACTGATGCTGTTGGTACTGGAGATGTTGAAATAGTGTATACAGGAGTAAAACCAGCTGATGTTGATGATTTGACTGTTCATGGTTTGACTTGGTTGTTAAATGCATATGATGATGATGAGGATAGTGAAGAAAGGGATATTGATGGTGTTGAGTATGAGGCTGATTAATCAGAGGGTGATGGGCAAAATTATGATGCTGAACATGAAATTTTGAATGTGATAAATAAAGATGAGGAAGATGGAAGAGTTCAAAGGAGACTGAGGTTTAAGATGTATTGACAAATGTTGAAGAAAATGTGGCTACCACTGATGTGATTATTGATGATATTGCTGCTACTGAGGAGCTTACACTTACTAAACCAAAAATTTAACAACCTGAAAGCTCCAAGAGGGTAGAGTATGATGCAGAATTGGAGGCACTAGAGAAGGAAATCGATGACTATCAGTAGTCTGAAAATGAAGAAGAATTGAAAAGAAAAATGGAAAAGGGGAAATCAAAGGTATATGAGGAATAGCCTGCTAAGGCAAATCTTGTTAACGATAGAATGATGGATGAAGAAGAAGAAGCTTCTACTGCTGCCAGAAGAGAATTTGAGAATGTGGTGAGAGAAACAAGAGAAAGGGAGATAATTGCCCAGATCTTGCCTCCTGGAGAGCTGGCAGAGAAGGAAGCCTTGATAGATCAAGCCAATGTTGCTAAAGTAATTGATGAAGAGGAGGCTGATGATCAAGTTGTTATTGAGGCTTTGATAAATTTGAAAAGAGCTGAGGAAGTGGATGATTCTTTGACTATGGTGGTAAGCTTGTTTCAAACTCAAAATCAACCACAAAATGAAACAACTGAAACAGCTGAGCCAACCAAGGTGAATATGGAGTTAAATGTGGAAGAAGAAATTAGAGAATCCATAGCTTCAATTTTTGCCAAAAAAAGGGCTGAACATATTAAGGATGATATAAGACAAAACCCAACTGAATGGGAATGTTAGGATGATCCAAAATATGGGAAGAAATACTTAAGAAAAAGGGACAGATCTGAAGAACAAGAACCAGCTGGAAGAGCTGAGGCAGTTAAAAACGGGAAATGGGATGAGAAGAACAAGTACTTCGTTGAAACCCCTGATGATGAAAGAAAAAGCACTTCGTTGAAACCCCTGATGAGCAGAGTTTGATTGCTAAAAAGAAAAATCCTCTGGTTATGAAATTGAGAAGTTTTGAAATAAGCTTTGAGACCTTATCTTCTTTGAATGATGATAAGTTACAGAAAAGGTTGGACAAAGAAAGAGATGTTATTAAGATGAAAATGTAACAAAAGAACAAAGATGCCCAAAAATACAGAGAATATTTGAGAAAACATGGGTATTCGAAAAAAGACCTAATTCACTTCAAATTTGAGAAGCTAAAAGAAGCCTATAACAACACCAGAGAAGAAATAAAAGAAAATTTTGTGAAAGAAAATGAGGCGGCTGAAAAGCTTGAAGCTTTGAAAGAAAAGTTTGGAGGAATGTGTGGATACTTGTTGGAGAAAGGGATGAAGCCTGACATGGTTGAATGTTTGGACAAGGCTATAGTTGAATCAATTTTTAACAACATGAAAAGAAAGGAAAAATTAAAGAGGGTACAACCTGAGTTCTCAACTGTGCAGTCCAGGAGAGATGAAGATGAACCCCCAACAAAGAAAAGAAGAATCAGGACTCTAAGAGAGAAGATGAAAGAACAATTTCAAGAAAAAGATGATGAGACACCCATCCCAGTGGAAGTGAAACCTGAACCAATTGATGAACCAATAGTTCCATGTGAAAATGAAGAAATTATTAATATTTTGAGGGGTGTCATGGTGAATCAAAAGGGAATGGATGTGAATGCCTTAAATGCATTGGATAAACACAAATTGAAGGAACTTTTTTATATGTAAAAAATTGAATGGGAAAAAGTGCTCTTGGAGGGAGAAAATCCCAGAAGCTTCATTGGAGGAAGGTTTGTGCCTGCGGGTTTATTGAAAGATCCAAGAATGGCTGAGATGATTACAAGACTTGCAAGGGATGCTGGTGAGAATTTTGCTGATCTGATCTACTATCCTGGTGAATTGATTGAGTCAATGTATATGAAAGCTTTTGCTATCAAGGCAAACCGATGACTCTATACCAACTAGGCCTTCTGCATCAAGGCAACAACCAACAACACAGAGGTGAGTCAAGAAGAGTTGGATCACAAAGAACAACAAGACCATAATCACTTGTGGATCTTCCAAGAACTCTGTACTTTGACTCAGTCTCTCAGTCTCTAAAGGTGATTATGGAAAGCAAACAGTTGAGAGACATAATTATGAGAGATGATTTTGTTGAGTACACTCAAGAACAATTGGAGAAAATAGCCACACTTGATCTGTATGACTATCATGACACAAACAAGTTGGCTGGGAGACAGCAGAATGAACTCTCCAAGTACCTACAAGATGAAGCTGACAAGGGATTCTCATTCTTAAAAGAGAAGAAAAGCTGGAAGCTGACAAAGCAGGATAGAACAAGAAGGGCAACCAAGCTGAAGAAGATAGCCAGTGCTGAACTGAATTATCAGTTGAAAGTCAAGATAAGAATCCACTGTCAAACATGAACACGTGCATAAGACTTGAAAGGAGAATGACACGCCCAAACTACACTGTTCAGAAGAATGGAATTAGTGCTGCAATTGAGTACAAGGAAACTACTGGCCATTATATTCTTCGTAATTCAGATGGAATTATCTTGGGCATAATCAGAAGAGATGAAGACCTTACCTATTTTCATAATGAAGATCTAAGAGATATAAGGGATTTGGACATTCCTGAAAGTCACACTCATTACCAAATCCTTCTATCTTTAGGCAAAGGGCAGGAACTTTAATCGTGAATCGAAGACAAGCCGCCTACAATGCAAGAAGAAGATAAAGATCTTTAGAATAGGCTTTGTTTTGTAATGTCTACGGAAAGATTTTGAATATGTAATAGTTTTAACTTTTGATATGTAAAAAGTTTGATTTCGATTTGAATATGTATTTTGACTAGGTATATGTAACCTTAGAAATATTTTGGGACAGCTGAGGTGTTCCAATCTAGGGGGAGATTGTTTAGTCAAAATTTGACCTATAAAATTGATCATAAGGAAAATTGGAATCTTCTCAACCTCCTCAGAAAACGCTAAGCATGGAACCGGGCACACCTGAGACATCCGAGCAAGGTTTTACTTAGCCGGGCATGATATTATGTCTATCGGGCAGGGTTACCTTCTTGGAGTCTTCTTTAGTGATAATCCGAGTAGGGTTCACTACATCTAGCAAAGTTGTTCTTCAAGTCGGGAAGGTTTTCTTAATAAAGTGGAATCCGGGCAAGCTTGTTGAAAGTTTATCAAGTACTTACTTTCTCGGGCAAGGTTCAACTCAGAGCTAGCTACACTGTACCGAGCACACTATAGTTGCTTAATAAGTTATCAAACAAATGAGTTAAAGGGATTCTTTAAGAACATTATGGTAGTAGGATCTTTTCGGGCAAAGTCTGATAAGGTCAAGAAGATTGAAGTCTACCCAGTGAGTATTTTCATTGGTAAAATACTCTAAGTAAAGTCTACCCGGAGAAGTGTACCCGAGCACACTTTAAGGTTGCCAAGTCTTAGTAAAAGAAGGCAGAGAATAAAGTCTACTCGGAGAAGATTACTGCCACAAGGCTTACCCAGAAGACTTGTTTTACACTTAGTATAGTTTTGAATATGTAATTTGAATATGTATCAATCATTAGGGTTTCTAGAAGGAATGACAGCTGTCAGGAGGTGGCAGACCTATAAATATAATATTTTAGGGAACGCCTCCTATGGATTTTGCTTTTACACTTTTCAGATAAGATCGAATATTCGTGATTGAGTGTGACGGCTGTCCTAGGTTATCCTTGAATATACATTCCGACAAAAAACCCTAATAGATTATCATTTATATGAATTGCTTTATATAAATGGAAATCTTTTGAGTTATTGTTCGTGTATGTTACATTTATTAACCTATTAGCAACAATTCTTGTTTGTTTCTGATTCCGCTGTTTACAAACAAGAATCTTTCCTTATTTAGCAATCCATCATTAATCTTCTTGTCGACACAATATGTGTGGGTTATGACATTGTTATTGAGTATTGAGTGATTATTCGGGACCGACATTAACTTATCATATTCCTTTTGCTAATACTGAAGACTATAACCTCGCTATGCAATTCCAATGCGTTGTTCATGTTTGTCACGCATTCGGAGTTTGTAGTTGTGCTGACTGGAGGTCAAAGCGGTTCAAGTAAAGTAAAGACAAAGAGAACGAGATGAGGGGGAGTTTGTTAGTGCATCCTTTTTGTTGTCTCGAGTCTTTGTAACTTATGTATTTTATATTTATATTAATGTAAGGGCATTTCGGTAATTACAAGACCCTTTCATTAAGTTTATGAGGTCATTCGTTAAGTGTGTTTAACGAATAATGTTATTCGGTGTTTATTAGTGTCCGTTCGTTAGGGATGTTTAAGGAATGGACCTTATCGTTATTATTCTGTATCCATTCATCATGGAATGTTGATGAATGGGGTATAGCGAATGAGTCATTCACTATACTCATTATGTCATGTATTGTATGAAGATGAATGAGGCCATTCGTTACAAAATGCGTAACGAATGACATTCATCTTCTACATATAGGCTGTTCATAGTCTCATAATTTAACAAGTGTTTTAGATTATTTTTCTCAATCCGTTACTCTGTCAAAATCGTTACTCAACACTTCGTTAATATTAACCTATTGCTAATCACCTACACATATCATATAACTAGATACTTTATCGGTATGAATTTATTAACGTATTTCAATCAATCATAAGCTCTCTCAAAGGAAAAAGGGGAAATTGAAAAAATATTGAAATATATGTAAAAAGAGGGTTTAAAAAAATATGGTATGATTATTAAACTCGCCGCGATGCGCGACGAGGGCCTAACCACCTGGCCGCACGGCGCGGCGTAGTCCAGCAGCCCCGTAACTTAGCTGCATAGCGCGGCCTAGTCCCCACGCCTTGTCGTGCACGCGACGAGACTAAATTTCTTGAAATTTATGAGTTTCAGAAGCCTCAATTCCTTAGAAAAATTTTCAAAAAATTATCAAGCCTTCCTAAACCCTTTTTATGTCATTTTCACGTGAAAAAATTACATGGAACCTCTGAATTCTCGTAGATTCCTCTCTCCATGATGGTAATGATTCCTTGAAACGACTCAACGACGCAAAAAGACTGCGAAAAAATATTATTAGTGAATCAAAGAAAAATAAAACGAAAATAGAAATAAAAGAGGATAAAAAATAAAAACTCTGCACTTGAGTTTCACTCAAGATATCATGTGATGATTCAAAGCGATGGATCGAGAGGAGTTTCCTCCTTCTTGATTGAGTCATCCGGCTCTCCAGGTAGTGCTTTAAAAGATGGTCGTTTACCTAAGATGGCCGTTTACTTTCCAAGAAGTTCCATTATCCGGATTTTCTAATTCCACAACTCTATAAGGGAAAACTTCTTTAACCAAATACGGTCCCGTCCACTTTGATCTTTGTTTTCATGCAAACAACTTAAACGAGAGTTAAGTAATAACACTTTATCACCTTTCATAAACTCTTTGCCTCCTTTCAACCACTGGTCATGTAACACATTAGTCTTCTCTTTGATATTCAACGATCGAGAATACGCTGCGTCATGAAGCTCTTCTAACTCATGAATCTGAAAATATCTCTTCCTAGAGGCTTCAGTAAGATCAAGATTAATTGTCTTCTATGCACAAAATGCCTGGTACTCCAACTCAACGAAAAGATAACAAGATTTACCATACACGAGCATGAATGGTGTGGTACCCAAAGGTGTTTTATACATGGTTCGGAATGCCCATAACACGTCATCCAACTTCAATGACCATTCATTCCGACTTATTCCCATTGTCTTTTCCAAAATCTTTTTTACCCCTTAATTTACATTCTCTACTTAACCATTCGTTTGAGGATTGTAAGCTGTACATGTACGATGAGTAACCCCATAACGAGCCAATGTCTTCTCCATGATGGTGTTGCAAAAATGAGTTCCACGATCACTAATAATAGTTCTCGGAGTACCGAAATGAGTAAACAACTTCTTAAGAAACTTCACAACAACTCGGGCATCATTAGTAGCCAATGCTTGCTATTCAACCCACTTAGAAACATAATCAATTGCCACAAGAATGTACTTATGACCACCGGAAATCGGAAACGGTTCTATAAATTCAATGCCTCAAACATCAGAAAGTTCAAGAGTTTGGAAGGGGTTTTGGGGCATCTTGTTTTTCGAAAAAATATTACATGTACGTTGGCAAGCATCATGCATCTTCACAAACTCCATAGCATCCTTCACAGCCGCATGCCAACAATAACCACAATCAAAAACCTTTTGCGCTGTAGCGTGCGCCCTATGATGACCTCCAATCAAACCTTCATGAACATGCTTTAGAATATCCAACCCCTTTTCATTCATCACACACCGCCTAAGAATCCGATCAAAACCAATATTGAACAAAAACGGAACATCACAAACATACCTATTAACATCTCGGAAAAACTTCTTCTTTTGCTGCGTAGTTATCCCCTTCAACACAACACCATTAGCCAAATAATTAGCAAAATCATTGAACCATGGTATACCTTGCTTTTCAGCCAGAAAAAATCAATCGACTCTTGCGGGAATGTGTCCCCAATTTTTTCTTCACGAATCTCTTCCCTTTTCGGATCTTCTAAATGGGACAAATGATCAGCCGCTACATTCTCTGCCCCCCCCTCTTGTCTTTGATGTCTATGTCAAACTCGGAAAGTAAAAGAATCCACCGTATAAGACGAGAAAACACAATATTGAATGATCAGTAAAAATGGCGGTCTTCAAAAGCACAAGTTAGGATCAGAATTTGTCAAATGCAAAAACAACGGCTAAAAGTTCTTTTTCAGTGGTGGTATAGTTCTCTTGGGCATCATTTAACGTCTTCCTTACATAATAAATCAGATGAAAATATTTCTCTCACCTTTGATCCAAAACCACCCCGATTGCATAATCGCTAGCATCGCACATGAGCTCAAAAGGCAAGCTCCAATCATGCGAAGCAAGAATGGGAGCACTCATGAGTTTATATTTCAAATACTTAAATGCCTTCAAACATTCTTCATAAAAAACTGAACGACACATCTTTCTCAAGGAGTCGGGTCATAGGGTGGGTAATCTTGGAAAAATCTTTAATGAACCGCCGATAGAAACTTGCATGACCAAGAAAACTCCTCATAGCCTTGACACTTTTTGGTGGAGGAAGTCTACTAATTGTATTGTAAGGCCCCGTTACCGGTGCCCTACATTGGACGTTGGATTTACTCATAAACACAATTCTAAATATCAGAGTTAATTAAAACTTTCGTGGAATATTAAAACTTTCATAAAACATTAAACAATAATCTTAACTTGTCTTAAACAACCATCTTGTTCTTAAAATTAAAACATCAAACATAAAACATCATAAGTCTTCATATGCCAGACTCTTATTCTTCTGCCATGTGTCCCTGCTCAAGCCAGTTGTCTCATCCTACTCATCTGCGTGCATACTAAAAGTCAGCTACGCTGAGGGAGTTCTAATTAATCATACATCATACAATACATATACTTACCTTCAACTATGCACCCGAAGATACATAATAATTTCTTACTAATTTACTTTCATTACTTAATTTTATACATACGTTCATACTTTATTACTTTCATACTATATAGTTAGTGTCCTTTTCTATCCCAGATATTACTAGGGTTTGATCCCTCTTTCCTTGTCTATCACAGATATTATTAGGGTTTGATCCATTTCTTTTCTATCTCATATATTATTAAGGTTTGATCCCTTTTCAACTTTATCTCATATATTATTAGGGTCTGATCCCTTTCTTGCCTATCTCAGATATTATTAGGGTCTGATCCCTCTTTTCTTCTCTATCTCAGATATTATTAGGGTCTGATCCCTTTCTTCTCTATCTTAGATATTATTAGGGTCTGATCTCTTACTTCTTCATCTTCGTACATTCTGTCTTTACATACTCGTAACATACATATACTTTCTTTAATCATTTATACATGCTCATATGTTGTACATCTATCTATCATACACATTCATCATTCATATACATACCTCCCTTGTCAAAGCGTGCAATATCCGAAGATCGTTCACGTACCGACAAAATTTCATTCACATCCAAGATACACATAATTAACAAATAAATCATACATGGCATACACTTACCATTTAAGGTAAGTCTATTAACTATCACATCGAGTATGCACACAGCCCCGAAAACATAACAAGGAAATGGGGCTAGAAACTCACATGAACTCAGTTATGTTCACCGTTAATGGTTATTCCTCTTCTTAGTTGTGCTCGACTGACTGTATAACAATTACATGTATCAATTAACTATCATTACCCATATCGTGTTTCTAGCCTAATGTAACCATTCCGACGAAACCCGGTATACCCTAACCGGTAGACAATAGTTACGTCATATTTAATGTCGGGTACATGAGTTACCATAGTAATTATACGAGAATACATGGTTCACTGTATTGATCGTACGTGAATATATAATTCATCGTATTGAATATGCGATTAATCGATCGATAGTTATTGAAACCCGAACGAATCGAGGGTTCAATTATAGACGAGATATATGATATTTAGTGATGTTTACGAAGTATTAAAGCTTCGGGATAAGTGAATTAAAGCACATAAAAAGAATTTGGATTTAATGGTACGTCGGTACATTAAACGAAACCTTTAATACCAGACCGAGCAAGAGATGATCGATCAAGCCGAAAAAGATGCGCGATAATTAATGATATGATGTTTTAAGTTAATAAACATCATGGTTTAAGTTTTTAAAGTTTTTAAATCGGTTTTATATAAATTTCATTTTTAAGCCGAAAAACGACCGTTTTAACCTCGTTTTAAGCCGAATTAGACATTTAACCGAAAAACGAACTAAACAAGATTATCCAAAACATTATCCGGATATCCGAAATCCAAACATGTGGCCTAGAATGGAGAGGTGGGTCCCACCCCACCCCCCTAAGAGTTCCGATCGGATTGGGGAAAACCCCATAGCCCTTTATTTCTTTTTTTTCATCCAACAAATCAACATCCATCTCTTCCTCTCAAGATCATGATCCAAAACCGAGATTTTGTAGCAAGAAAACAAGGTAAAGAATCGAGTTAATCATGTTTCCATCTTCGTTTCTTGAGTTTATTTGCAAGAAAATGAGGTTTCAATGATGAAAACCGATTCTTGCATGATCAAGTGATGTATACGGGTTATACAAGGGATCTTGGTCCAAGAAAGGAATTAAACGAATCAAAAACGAATTTTTACGGTTAAATCTTTGTTTTTGAATCATAACCGAAACCATGAAAGAAATGGCTTGATCGTGAGTGTAACTTGCTTGGTATTGTGGTATGTTGATTGTAGGTTCTGTATTTAGTGGTAGATAAGGCGGAAAGACGAGTTTGTAGCTTGTAGTGGCGGAAAACGAAAGGTATATTCGGTTTTGTTCGGTTTTGGAGTTTTTGGACAGATTGTTGATGGTTTAGAGTTAGGTCACGAAATTTCACAGGGATGATCTACACATGAAAATATGAGTTCTGTGAATTTTTGGTAATTTTTAGATAAAGGATGAATATTTGGTGAATTTAATGCTCGGTTTTGGCCAAAACTGATGAAAAATAGTTAAATATCATGAAAAATTCTGGAAAATTTCAGATAAGCTTTTTATATCATGAATAAGTCACACACAAAATTTTAGGTCAGTTGGAGAAGTCTAAGTAGGCTTTTCGGTTAAACGAGTTTTAGGGTTTTCTAGCTCGGTTTTAGTGAAAATGGCATGTAAAGAAGATTTTGGTTCTAGAAAAATTACAGGGGACTATGTTGATGGCAGGGGACATCCAGGAGAAATTTGGGATTTTTCTAAGATCGTTTGGTATTTACGACATATTTAGTGTTTAAATGGTGTTTAAAAATAGATAAATAAATTATAAATATAAAAATTAATTCTGGAAATATTTTTATAAAATTCCCCACTGTCAAAAAGTGATTTTTGCAAAATTTCAAGATCCGAGACTAAACGGATAATTATTTGTGCTAAAAAGAAGATAAAAACAAACTTTTAAAGTCTAAAACGCATAAACCGGTAAAGTTCGTCTAAACGAACTGACTGGTGTATAAAAACCCTAAAAATGAACTATTTTCATATAATAGAGTTAAACAAGTAAAAATGAATCATCCGAAAGTAATTCGGATGATTTGGGTATTTTTAACCGATTTAACAGTTTCCGGTACGCCAAAGACGGAAACGGGTCCCGCGGCCAATCGGGGCGTCTAAACCGAGCTCTAATTTCACAACTTTAACTAAATTATCAGTCAACAACTATTTTCGGGTCGTGTGTGACCAAACTCATTTTTGGAACGTAAAAACGGATAACCGTGCTAGGCACGCAAAACGGGAAAAACGACTAATAATAATTTTGACCAGTGAACTCTAAACGATATCACAATCTGAGTCCGGAGAAGTGTTTCTGGGTTAACATTGCCCCCAGAACGGGTACAGTGCTGGGTTAACAGTGTCCCCAGATGTACCGGTTAACTTGGTTAAAGTTATATTAATAATGAGTGTATAGTAACGATCGTAGGGATCATATTACAGATTGGACGTGTTAACTGATAATGATTGTTGTTACCTGCTTGCATGTGCTAAGGTGAGTTTCACGAGCCCTTTTTTCTGAATTATTTTCAAATATTTTCCCGGGGCGGAAGCATGTTACTATTGAAATGTTTAAGTACATACTGAACGCATGGATTTGCGTGTATTTATAAATATTTGATTGTACGGGAATCGTACGGAATGGGTACAGTACTGGGTTAACAGTGTCCCCAGATGTCTCTAGAAGTGTTTCTGGGTTAACATTGCCCCCGGAATGGGTACAGTACTGGGTTAACAGTGTCCCCAGATGTCTAAAGAGGTGTTTCTGGGTTAACATTGCCCCCGGAAAGGGTACAGTACTGGGTTAACAGTGTCCCCAGATAATATTATATTATGATATTGATTTATCAAGGTTTGCTCCAATTGTGAAACTCACCAACTATTCGTAGTTGACCCGTTTTCTCACATGCTTTTCAGGTACAACTAAGATGAAGTGATTGCTTACGTGCTAAGTGCTTGATGTGTGTAAGATTTGCGTGTGGGATGTTAGGATACATTATATTACATAGAATTATGTATCGTATGGTATGATGTGTGTATCACCTAGACGGTAATGAAATACGAGATAATGTAATTTGAAGTATATTAATGTATTAAGTTTTCTTTATAAACAATGTGGTTGATATCAGATGTGTCTGTGGCATCCCGTTTACGTTTCCGCTGCGGTTTCGGGGTGTTACAGAAGTTGGTATCAGCGCCATTGGTTATAAAGATTTAGGATGTCTTTAAAAGATACCTAAAATATAACCAGTAGCTCAAGTATTATAGGATCTGAATATCAACTAATAATATATAGTGACGGGATCTGGATGAACTTGAATGGACAAGTGAGTTATTATGGTCCGGAACATAATAACAGACTTGTCTGCACGAGGGAATTCAGGGGAAGTCACTGGGTACATTAATAGATAAAAATGGCAACATATGTGTAAAGTATATAATATTATTCATACGTGCTAATGTGTATATATATATATATGTACATATCTTGTGGGTACATGTATTGAGAAATGGGACCCGGATAAGGAACCGGGGGATGAAATAATAAAAGTACCGAGGATGCTTAAATTTCTAGATCATCGGTTGATAATGAGTCTGACTTATCGGGCCATAGTTATGATAGTACCAAGTTAGATCTCCAGTTTGACATTAACCAGAAATATCTAGTAACCGTCACTCCCAACCAAAATTGATAAATCCCTTACCCTACCAACACCGGTACCGTATATTCTAATAACCCCCTATGTTCACCCGAACCGCCAACCCTCACGTACGGACGGACCTGTACGTGAACCTATTCTTATTCCGTTAAAAAAATAATAATAAAAAAAAATTGATAATAAATGAGCAGATAAAAATAATATATAGAAATATATATATGTAATTCTCACTCTCAAACATAGGAGACATACCACCTCCAGATCGAGAATTACCGATTTTTGCGAACCTAGAACGCCTGAGGACATTGACTGAGCAAGTGATAGAGTTTCCCATAATAATAATTGATAATATTTGAAGGCAACCCATGTTGCGCGATTACCTTGAACCTTGTAACTCCCTATGTTATCCTTACATCCATTAGATGTCTATACCTATGTATTCTCGAATAGAATGATTACCCATACACAAAGAGGTGTGGGAATCATTATAGCATAGTTGGTTATTCGTTCGTAGGTGGTATACCGTGTATGCCGGTTATACAAATAGACACGGATAGTATAACTCCGTGGTACGTAATCGTTGGTGCTCACGGTGAGCATGTATCGGTTATGCTGACATGCAGAAGGATATTGAAATCAGGCATATTAAAACATTAATCCTTATTGAGAAAGATCTATATGTCAGTTGGTGACAAGGGTTATGAAACATATTTAAACGTTAACCGACGTCAGGTTAAGTCCATGTGTTATTATATTTGTGGGACATATATATACTAGATACTGGTATATGTAATATGTATGATAATATTTGGTGTGTATGTGTACCTGCTGTTATGATTGAGCTGGTAACGAGTTATATGGTGAGATTAGTATTGATTACTGCGTACGGGATGAGTACGGCAGAATGACATAAAATGAGTAACTCCAATGATGGAGATTGATATGATTCAGTTGATTGCTCAAGGATAGCAGATGATGATACCGAATGTCGTATCACAGATCACTGCTAGTGTTGATGCAAATGTGATCGCAGACTTATAGATCGAACAATCACATGATTATGAATATTTCAATTCTTAGTGTTATCACTAAGAGTGTTAATGTCTCACCGAATACTATTATGACTACAAGTATTAGTTATAAACTAAACATGAATAGTAGTCATAATGAATTAGATCCTGTATGAAGGATATGTTTATCGGTTGTGTTAAGGGGATTATTAATAGTTTACTGATGGTAAAGGGAGGAATAGATTAGCGAGTGGATAGAAAAGATCGAAATGGTTAAGGATATTGGTAAGAGTCTAGAACATTGTGTAGTGAAATATGCTACAGATATGTTGGTAGATTATGTTGTATCGTGATGGAACACGATGGTACAAAATTATAGTTAGAAAATTATTGCTCAGATGATATGGTCAGGATTTAAAATTCTTGTGCTAGAGCACTTTTATTCGAGTAATTAAACTCAGAGATTGGAAACTGAGCTATGAAAGATAGAAATGTTGTGTGCTGATCACTTAGAACACGCTAATCGTTTGAAGGAATTGTCATGTCTGGTAACATGGCTAATTACTCCTGAAATTAAGCGAAGTGAGCGCTATATTGGGAGCTAACTCCATCGATAAGGAGTATAGTCAACCCTGTAAAATATACAACCTTTGGAAGGGTTGTGTCACAAGCCAGCATTGATATATTTGATTCTATGGGAAGCGGAATGGAAGGACGTTAGGTGAAACGTCGAGTGTTAAAGAAGGGAAATGATAAAGGTATAGTGCAAGATAGACTTGTGAATAAGTAGGTATGTCCTACAACCCAGAATTATACTAAGACTAGTTCTGGTGTGAAAACATGAACCGCATAAAGGGTCCTTCCTTAAATGTGGAAAATATAGTTATCGGCAGAAAGAAGAATGTCGGGTGATAGTAGGCCACAGGTATGGTAAAGATGGACGTAATGCCCCAATTGTAGAACCAACTGAAGCCATGTGGACCGGCAACCCCAACCCATTCGTGTACAACCACTCCGAACCCAACAACCTCAATAACAATCCATCCAAAGAAATCAAATTATGCCAAACAGTTGTACTTGCTATGAATGTGGCAGTACAGAACGTTTCAAGAGAAATTGCCCAAAGTTGAACCAATGTGTCGTTGGAAGACGAACCTCAAGACAAGCATCAACCTCGGATCAAGCAAGGAGCCGTGCTTTTGTGAGTAATTCGAATAAAGCACGTCATGATCCAAATGTGGTATTAAGTACGTTGTAGTTTTAAATCAATGGGCTTCAGCGATATTTTTACGGTCGTCGATAGAAGTTAGTTCCTGCTAACCTCCTATCATTTGGAAAGATACCGATTAGTGAAACTATAGAACCCATACGGTAGAATCGCTAACGGTAAATCCCTAATGGTTAACTAAATTGTTCGGAATTGTCCTATTACTCTGAACGATTAATCCTTTCCTTATTGACCTACGACCAGTAAAGTTAAGAAGTTTTGACGTAATAGTTAACATGGATTGGCTAACTCAACATGAAGCTGAAATCAAATATGAAAAGAAGATGATTAGAAGCTCTCCTTCGGACGATGAAGCGATTAGATACAGAGAAAAGTGTACGGTATTATGTTACCACTCTAATCTCATCTTGAGATGTTATAATATTTACGACAAGAAGACGTGGTGTATTTAACAAACGCGATTGCCAAAGTATTTAAAAGAAAACATATAGAAGATGTTTCGGTGATACTTAAATATCCAGAAGTTTTCCCGGAAGAACTTCCTGGATTACCGCCAACCCGACAGGTCGAATTCAGAATCGATTTAATACCTCAAGCTGGCCCTGTTGCTAAAGCATCTTACCGACTTGCGCCAACTGAAATGCAAGAATTATTGGATAAAGGTTTTATTCGACCTAGTTAGTCGCCATGGGGTGCACCAGTGTTATTTGGGAAATGAAGGACGGAAGTGTTAGGATATGTATTGATTAGGGAGAATTGAATAAAGTGACGAACAAGAATAGGTATTCACTTTTTCGAAGTAAATGATCTGTTTAACCAACTGCAAAGGGCGATTTATTTTTAGAAAAATTGGTCTTAGATATAGTTATCACCAAATGAAAAATCCAAGAGGATGACGTTGCAACAACAGCGTTTCGGATTCGCTATGGCCATTATGAATTCTTAGTTATGCCTTTCGGGCTAACAAATGCGCCGGCAGCATTCATGGAACTCATGAACCAAGTCTGTAAACTTTATTTAGACAAATTTGTCATAACATTCATTGATGATATTTTGATATATTCGCAACGTAAAGAAAAGCACGAACGACGGTTAAGGAAAATTGTGGAAGTGTTAAAGCAAGAGGAGCTATACGCGAAGTTTTCGAAATGTGATTTTGAATAAAGAAGGCATAATCCCTTGGTCATGTTGTAAAGCAACAAGGATTTCACAAAGATCCAAATAAGATAGAAACCATTAAAATTGTGCCAAGCGCCGATTTTAAGTCTCCCCGATGGAGACGATGGTTTTGTCGCTTATTGTGACGCATCGCGTAGAGGGTTAGGATGCGTGTTGATGCAGAATAATAAGGTTATAGCCTATGCTTCCCGACAGTTAAAAGTACACGAGAAAAATTACACTACTCACGACTTAGAACTGGGAGCGGTTATCTTCGCACTTAAAATCTGGAGACATTATCTCTACGGTACGAAGTGCACCATCTTCACCGATCATAAAAGTTTGCAGCATATATTCGATCAGAAAGAAATGAATATGAGGCAACGAAGATGGGTCGAGTTGTTAAACGATTATGACTGTGACATCCGTTATCACCCCGGCAAGGCTAACGTCGTAGCCGATGCCTTGAGTAGGAAAGATCGGGTTAAGCCATTGCGAGTGCGAGCGCTGGGGATGATAGTCCAGTCGAACCTTTCGGACCTGATTCGAGTCGCTCAACGTGAGGCGTTAAAAGAGGAACAATTGGAAAAGGAGGGATTTCACGGCAATGAGAAGAATTTCGAACAGCGCGTGGACGAAATTATCTATTTCAAAAATCGGGTTTGGATCCCGACCCTCCATGACCTTCGTGATTTAATCATGGACGAAGCACATAGATCGAAATATTCCATACATCTGGGATCGGATTTGACTATTGATGATACGAATACCTGAAAGGATTTCATTAATGGCCGAGTTTGGAGAAATATATGGTTACGTATTTTGGTGAATATTTAAGTTATGCAAGAGATAAGGCTGCACACCAAAAACCCTAGGGAACGCCACAACGACAGAATATTCGCCAATGATAGTGGGAATAAATTATAATGGGTTTCGGGACGCAAATTCCCAAGATATATCAAAGACACGATGCAATTTGGGTAATCGCGGATCGATTAACCAATCCTCGCATTTCATCCCAATCTATGACGATTACCACGATGAATTCTCGCCCAAATTCATGATGGTGAAATGGTATCTCGTCTTGGAGTACCATTTTCAATTATCTCAGATCGAAATAGCATCCTACTTCCATTATTGGAAGGCGGGGAAGGAAGCATCGAGAGCTTGAAGCTTTCTATGGGTGAAGTAATTATCACCAATTTGTTAAATTTAAAATGGGCTTCGATCAAGCCATAAGATTTGAATTGATTCGGGAAATAACCAATCGGATTTATAATATTTAAGATGAGTTGAAAGCAGCGCGAGATTGGCAAAGGATTTATGCCAACATTCATAGGAAACCATTGTCATTGGAAAGAGGTGACAAGGCATTTTTAAGGCATCACCTTAGAGAGGTGATATGAGGTTTGCCAAAACCGAAAATAGCTCCTTAATATATTGGACCTCATGAGACTATCTCCATGATTGGTCATTTAGTTTATCGATTAAAGTACTCCAGGGGCTAAGTATTATACATGATGTTTTGCCATGTATACGGATTGAAAAGTACCTAAGCGATGAGGCAACGAAAGTACTAGTAATGGAAGTACTCATAGAAGACATACTTGATATCATAAATAATTCCGTTGAGATAGTAGACGGGAAAACTAAACAGTTTGGACACACCAAGCTTTATTGATTAAGATTAAGTTGAATTCACAGCGAGGACCAGATTATACCTGGTAACGCGAGGGTGAATTCTGAAGGAAAAACCCCCCACCCTTCTCTCGGAAGGGAATAGTAGGCGTGTAAAATTTCGAGGACGAAATTTCTTAACGGGGGGAGAATGTAACGATTCCGACGAAACCCGGTATACCCTAACCGGTAGACAATAGTTACGTCATATTTAATGTCGGGTACATGAGTTACCATAGTAATTATACGAGAATACATGGTTCACTGTATTGATCGTACGTGAATATATAATTCATCGTATTGAATATGCGATTAATCGATCGATAGTTATTGAAACCCGAACGAATCGAGGGTTCAATTATAGACGAGATATATGATATTTAGTGATGTTTACGAAGTATTAAAGCTTCGGGATAAGTGAATTAAAGCACAGAAAAAGAATTTCGATTTAATGGTACGTCGGTACATTAAACGAAACCTTTAATACCAGACCGAGCAAGAGATGATCGATCAAGCCGAAAAAGATGCGCGATAATTAATGATATGATGTTTTAAGTTAATAAACGTCATGGTTTAAGTTTTTAAAATTTTTAAATCGGTTTTATATAAATTTCATTTTTAAGCCGAAAAACGACCGTTTTAACCTCGTTTTAAGCCGAATTAGACATTTAACCGAAAAAAGAACTGAACCAGATTATCCAAAACATTATCCAGATATCCGAAATCCAAACATGTGGCCTAGAATGGAGAGGTGGGTCCCACCCCACCCCCCTAAGAGTTCCGATCGGATTGGGGAAAACCCCATAGCCCTTTATTTCTTTTTTTTCATCCAACAAATCAACATCCATCTCTTCCTCTCAAGATCATGATCCAAAACCGAGATTTTGTAGCAAGAAAACAAGGTAAAGAATCGAGTTAATCATGTTTCCATCTTCGTTTCTTGAGTTTATTTGCAAGAAAATAAGGTTTCAATGATGAAAACCGATTCTTGCATGATCAAGTGATGTTTACGGGTTATACAAGGGATCTTGGTCCAAGAAAGGAATTAAACGAATCAAAAACGAATTTTTACGGTTAAATCTTTGTTTTTGAATCATAACCGAAACCATGAAAGAAATGGCTTGATCGTGAGTGTAACTTGCTTGGTATTGTGGTATGTTGGTTGTAGGTTCTGTATTTAGTGGTAGATAAGGCGGAAAGACGAGTTTGTAGCTTGTAGTGGCGGAAAACGAAAGGTATATTCGGTTTATGTTCGGTTTTGGAGTTTTTGGACAGATTGTTGATGGTTTAGAGTTAGGTCACGAAATTTCACAGGGTTGATCTACACATGAAAATATGAGTTCTGTGAATTTTATTAGATTGTATAAATTCAATGGAATTGATAATCTGATGAGTTTGGCAGGAACAGAGGTGTACATAATTGGTTTTGAAGCAAATTAGACTAGTTTGGATTGTAATTTGGTTTTCGGATCAGTTTGGTGAGGTTTTGAATGAGTGGACGAGTATTGTGATAGTTTATTGGTGGATTTTGGTTAAGTTTTGGATATGTAATCCAAGTTTGATTGAAGTATGAATCTATGTTTGAATATGGAAATATGATGAATGTTTGAAGATTTGAATGCCCATTGATTATGGATGAATCCACATTCGTCATGTGTAACCGACCATTCGCATGAACAGTAGTAATTGTGTTTTGACACATGTCATTCTATTATAATTGATCATTCGCTATAGTTGTTCATTGGTTACATCTATAGTAACCTCATTCGTGATCAAACATCATTTCTTACCATTCGTGTTACCATTCGTTCCTGATCATTCGTTACTTAATCATTCATTTGACCAGTAACTTATTCGTGATAAATATTAACTCATTTGCTACCAAATCATAAACCATTGGTTACCAAAAACCATCTTCCATTCGAACCAAAACCAGAACCTTATTCGTTAAAGTAATTTTCACATTCGCTAATTCAAGTCTAACCCAAAACTTTCAAAGTTTGATAGTTTTGACCCATAAGTTTACTTGATACTTTAAATCCCATATTTTCTGAAATGGCTAATTTTTACGTGTTAGCTTCTCAGAACATGATTACGCAACACATTCTTCATTTGGATGCTGAGATTGGATCACACTCCAAGTGTCTAAGGTTTATGAAATTAAGTGACTTTTCCAAATGGGAACCGAAGTTTATAGATCATTTAGGATCTGTGCATCCTGGTTGTTCTTGAATCCTTGATAACGTATATAGCCCTCCCTTGATTGGTGATCCAGGTACCAATTACGAAGAAAATCCATTTGACACTAATTCTCAAGATGAGAAGAAAGCCTTGGAGATTGAGACTAAACCTTGTTCGACATTAACCATGGAATTACCTGGCAATATTTTCCATCAATTTGGATGTATAAAGATCTGTGCTTCTCTTTTTTAACATCTAAAAATGGAAAGTATGGGTAACATGTTGGAAAGCAAAATGTTCGTATTGAAGTTTCAATATCGAAACTTTTTTATATTAAAGGAGAGACCGTTGAAGAAATGTTGACGATACTTTATCATCTCATTATCGAAATGACAAAACTAAAAATGGAACCAACTCAATTTGGCCAAATTGATACGATTAATAATTCATTGCCGAATTCATATTTCACTTTCTTGCTTGTGTTGAAAAAACAGTTTTTTCAAGAGTGACGATGACTGCATTGGAGTTCATGCTGAAGATTGAGGAAAGGGAATATGATTTGAGATGTCAGAATTCTTCAAAGGATAATCAAGATCCTACTATATATGGTGGTTCCTTACCATTGATTAGAAGTTCGGTTCCTATTTCTGCTTTTTATTCTCAGAATACTCAAGAAGTTCCTCAAGCTACTAATGAATCTATGCCTAATGTTTGCTTTATGGCATCCGGTTTCAAAAATTCTAGTGGGTCAAGCACTTCATTTTGCTGGTGGTAGCAATTTTTCAACTTCTCAAGCATCACAGGTTAACATGAAATAAGCAGAACAACACTTTTCTTTATTAAGTGCTTTCATGAGTTCTTATGAACAACCTATGGGTGGAAAGATCGACACGAGTGAATTAATTGATGAAGATTATGACTAAATGGACCCAGATAATTTGGAACTGATGGATCTTAAACGGAATATAGCTATGATTGTGAGGAAAGTCAAGAGGTTCATGCAGAATATTAGGAAGGATCTGCCTACGCTAAACAAAAGAGCCAGTTTTGAAAAGTTAAAGGTACGTTGCTACAATTGCCAAGTCTTTAGACATTTTTTCAAAAGAATATGATAAACCTAAAAAGGAGTAAACTGGACCCCGTAGTCAAGATCGATTGCTGGTAAGAAGTGTTTTGATTCCAAAGAGAAGACTTGTGGGGAAGAATATGTGAAACTGTATGGATCACAAGCTTTGTAATCTTCTGAAGGTATTGACTAGATCCAAAGACTTTTGGGAAGTTCTTCTGATGGTAACCAGACAAACCTTGCAATGTTCGAGTCTGCTGAATATTTTGAAGACGCAAGAGGTGATGGATTGACTGTTGAGAGTGACGAGCCAGAAATAGAGTCCGTTTCTGATGTGTCTAGCCATGAGCCCCAAAGTTCTTTGGCTTGCATGGCTAAGATTGAATAGGTTAGTCCTAATCCTGCTTGTGTTGATACTGACAAAGTAAAAGGTGAAATGTGATTGAAACTGAAAATTCATCTTGTGTTCAATATGAAGAATTTAAGTCTAAGTTTGACTTAATTCGCGTTCACAATGAAAGCTTGATGAAAGATTTAGCGATAGTTCGTGATAACCATCGACAAGCCTTGGATTTGAAACAAAAATCTAAAATTAAAATTGAGGGGATGTCGAATACCAATGATAATCTAAAGGATGAACTTTCTGGAAAGTTAATTATCATTAGTCGACAGTTTCAAGAAATTCTTAAATCAAGAGCAAAAATTACTGAACTTGAGAATGAAGTTCTTGAGTTTGAAAACAAGCTTGGGAAATATAGAAATTCATCTTTTCTGTTGAATGAAATAATAGAAGTATCTGGTAACCAGAAAAGTTCTAAAAATGGCTTAGGATTTGTTGAGGTTCCTCCACCGTTTCACAATGGTTATTCAAACAATCCATTTTCAGGAGAAATGGAAAAGATTGTTAATGACAATTCTTTAACTATTAGTCCTCCTAAAATGGTTGAACCAATAATTAATGTGGAGGAACCCAAAAAAATTAACAAAGAAAAGCTAGTTTTTCAATCTTCAACTCAAGGAACTCATGTTAATAATAACAAAGTTTTTGTTGAAACTGTTGATGAAGTCATGATTGAGGATGTATTTCAACGAGAAGAAGTACACAAAGAAAATAACATTCCTCGTTCTAATCACATTCTATGTGAACCTCATGAATTTAAGGAAGCTGTGTATGATTCATGTACATTTAAAGTAAACAAATCAAATGTTAACACCAAGAAATCAGAAAAACTGCCCATTTCCGATAAGGATTTAATGAGATTCATTAATCCATATTTTGGTAAAGTAAAATCGGGAAGGGTTTTTAAGTTAAAGTGTGTGAACAAGGTCTTTGATGAGAAAGACATTCCGTTACACTTGATCAAACCTAAAATGATTGAGAGTGTCTTTCACAATGAAACTTCGAGTTTAAATGATCTTGAACAAGCCTTTGATAAAACCAAATCATCAATTAGACTAGTTACTAAACTCACCTTAAAACAACATGTAAAATTTGAGAAACCAATAAAGTTTGTCAATTCAGTTGGTACTCATACTTTACAGAGCTTCTCAAACTGTTCAAACCTTGAATTTTACAAGAAAAAGAAAGCTGTTAAATTGTATGATTTGGATGAGGTTAAAGTATCAGTTGATTCTTTACAACCTGATGTTTCACGTGCCATTGTCAAACCACCACACACCTTCTTGGACATGAGAACTTGCTTCTCACGTGGTGAACGTGGTCATGTGGCCCGTAAATGTGGAACTAGGGTGAATAAGACTTCAAAACCAGTAACCAAGGAACAATTACCAATAGTTCCTTTGGTTAAGGAAATATTGAAAAGACAACCATCTTAAGCTCAACTTGATGAAACTCACATCATGTTCCATGACGTTAACCCACGGAAGGTGGTTCATGTTAATGCAAATCAGATTAATTAAAAGAACAAGTTGTTTGAACCCACTCAACCAGTTTGTAAAAATCATAATACAAATGTGATTATAGATTCTTACTTACGTAGAAAGTCAAAGAGACCTATGACGTATTTTCAAGTGTATAAATCACATTTGGAATATGAAGTTATTAAATCTCAAAACGAAATGAAAGAGGTGCCCAAGACTGAGGCCTAGGCAGCCTTTTTGGTCTAATTTTTTTCCTTGATTGTGTAGAGTTCATCCAAGACTATATCTAGAGACAAATGGATCATGGATAGTGGATGTTCTCGACATATTACTAGCAATCTCAATCTTCATACAAATGTGAAAGATATTCAAGGAGGTTATGTGGCTTTTGTTGGAAATCAGGGTGGTATGATTACCAAGGGGGTGTAGTTAAGAATGGTAGCATTATTTTTAAGAAAGTAAATTGTTGTGATAAGGTATATCTCAACTTACTAAGTGTTTCTAGGATTTGTAATAAGAAGTTCACCACCGTATTCACTGACAAGGAATGTATAATCCTTAAGCCCGTTTATGTTATTCCTGAAGACATGATTGTCATGAGATCTCTTCGATCAAAATTTATATACTTAATATGAGTACTAATGTATCGTTGTCTTCATCTTCTGTGGAAACTTGTTTTGTCTCGAAAGCAACCGAGAAAGACTCGATTTTATGGCACATGTGGATGAGTCATATTCATGTTAGAAAGATGACCCATTTGATGGCTAATGATTTGGTGGACAGTGTTTCACTAAAGCATTTCAAATAGTCTGATCAGTGTTACATGCAATAAAGGCAAACAGAAGAAGAAGTCACGCCTGTTGAAGCAAATCAATTCCCTATATACTCCTTTGGAACGTCTTTGTATGGATTTATTTGGTTCGGTGAATCGTTCGAGTATTGCTAGTGATTTGTATTGTTTATTTGTTACTGACGACTATTCAAGGTATTCATGGGTTTATTTATGAGTTCTAAGGATCAGCCACTGAATCTTGTGCAAAACTTGATCACTAAGATTTAATCACTTTACAAACATAAAGTGAGGCGTATTCGAAGTGATAACGGTACGGATTTTAAGAATAATGTGTTGGGCTTTTTTTGTATTCAAAAGGGAATTCATCGGGAATACCGTGCGCCATATCTAGCACTATATAATGGTGTAGCTGAGAAGAAGAACCAAACATTGATTGAAGCTGCAAGAACGATGCTGGCAGATTCAAAGCTTCCTGTACAATTCTAGAACGAAGCTATTAACACCATTTGTTATATGATCAATCGTGTTCTAATAGTTAAAAAGCTTAAGAAGATGAGTTACGAGCTTTTCAATAATCGTAAGCCTAACTTAAAGTTTCTCGAACCATTTGGGTGTCCTTGTACGATGCCGAAACGAGAGGTGGGTAAATTCGATGAGAAGGGAATTGAGGGTTACTTTATGGTCTATGCTTCGCCTAAGAAACGTGTCTTTAAGTTTTCTTCGGGTTGTGTAGAAGAAGGGTATCATGTAGATTGTCTAAGCTACACTACATCACTTGCCGGAAAGGGGCCTGATTGGATGCTTGACTACGAGCAATTATTTAAGTCTTTTGCTCCATTAGTTTAAGTTCCAAATGAAGACTTGGCTCATGCTTATTTGGAAGATAAAATGTTTTCCATACCAAGATCTCCTACTTATAATGCTACTTATAATGATGAATTGGTACAAGATCAACCAGAGACGTTTGATGATGTTTCTATATATTTAGATGATGCTCATTTTGAAGATTCTTCTTCTACTTCGTTTCTTGAAACTCTAGAAGTTACTGAGCTACATGTTGGAGAATCATCTCAAACTGTGAATGAGCTAGTAGCTGAAGAAAACATTACTAACTTAGAAGATATTGTTGTTGGCTTTAAAAATTCAACTTTTTGGATTAATATGTATCATCCTCAATACAATATCATTGGTGATCATAATTTAGGCTTTCATACGCGACATCAAGTTGCTAATGTAAGTGATGATAATGTATTGTGTGCATATGATGACATGCATGCTTCGGGAATCATGAGTGTTGCCCAATACACTTGTTTTTTATCTCAAGTAGAGCCGACAAGTGTCCCTATGGCGCTTCAAGATTCTTCATGGGTTGAAACAATGCAAAAAGAGTTGCAACAATTTGTGTGACTAGGTATATGGGATCTCATTGATAAGCCTGAACAGGTTAAGAAGCTTATTCCGACAAAATGGGTGTTTTAATGTAAGAAAGATGATCGTGGGGTCATTTTTAGAAACAAGGAGCATTTGATTGTGCAAGGTTTTAATCAACAAGAAGGCGTGGATTACACTAAAGTATTTTCTCTTGTTGCAATATTGGATGCTATGCGTATCTTTCTAGCCTATGCAGCCTTTAAAAATTCAAAAGTATATCAAATGGACGTTAAGAGTGCATTTCGTAATGGGGAACTTCACGAAGAGGTGTTTTTGAAGCAGCCTCCTAGTTTTGAAGAACCAAACTATTCAGACCGTGTTTATCATTTAACCAAGGCTCTATATGGTCTTCACCAAGCTTCGGAAGCTTGGTACAACACTATTGCTAACCATTTGATTAATAGTGGCTTCAAACGAGGGATTGTGGATTGTACTCTCTTTCATAAGACTGTCTGGAAAGATTTACTCCTTGTCTAGATTTATGTCGAAAAATGACATGTTATGTAAGGACTTAGAAAAGTCGATGCAAACCATGCTTGAGATGAGCTCGATGGAGGAATTTAGTTTCTTTTTAGGGTTGCAGGTTCAACAGTGTGAAAACGGAATCTTTATTCGTCAGATGAAATATGTGAACGATGTTTTGAGCCGATTCAAGATAATTGCCAGAAATATTCCTTCTACTCCTCTTCCTGTGGGTAATAATTTGTCACCGGACAAATTGGAAGATACCGTTGATCGGACCCTTTATCGAGCGATGATTGGTTCGTTAATGTATTTAACTGCATCGCGTCCAGTTATAATGTTTGTTGTTTGTTTGTGTGCCAGGTATCAAGCGAGTCCCTGAGTGACTCATCTGGCGGTTATGAAGCGTATCATTCACTATCTGAGGGGTAATACTGACATCGGGTTATGGTATCCCAAGGATGATAGTATCGATCTTACTACTTTTTCAGATTCCGACTATGAAAGATGCAAGATCGACTTCAAGTCTACGACGTCGGACTGTCAGTTCTTAGGAAAACAGCTTGTTTCCTGGCAGTATAAGAAGCAGATAGCGGTCTCCACTTCAACCGCTGAAGATGAATACGTGGCAGCCTCAAGTTGTTGTTCACAGGTTTTATGGATCCATCAACACTTTGCAGAATTATGGTTTGAAGTTTCTTACTAATCCAATTTTTGTTTATTACTCTGCTGCGATTTGCATAACGTAGAAACCCGTGCACCACTCTAAAACGAAACATATTGAAATTCATAATAATTTTATCCGTGATTGCTACGTGAAGAAATTAATTGATATTGAAAAGGTGCATATGGATCATCATAAGGCAGACCTTTTTACCAAAGCTTTTGATAAAACGATATTCAAATTTTTGCTTGGTTTAAATGGGTTAAAATCACATGTTGATATCCCAAAGCTCGGGTAATCATTTTATGTTTTTGTACAACTTTGTTTTTGATTTTTCTTTTTTTAATATTTTGGTTTTTAGTAGGAGAAAAATGGGAAAATACTAAAATATTGTGCTTTCAACTTGTACAGATAAAATCCAAAAATATTCAAATATTTTGAAAATTCAAAAACATTAAAAAATGTGCTCATCAAAATGAGTTTTGAAACAAAAAGAGAAAATGATAGTAGATTGATCATTTATATCCTAAATTTCTGTATAAAAATAGCCATACAAAACTGTGTGTTTAGTTGTGTTGGTGCATTGGTAGGTCTTAAACAAACAAGTATGGTAGAGTATGTGATATAAACATAAGAAATTGACAAATTATAAGAGGTGTTAGTATCTTACAAAGTCTTGGTAATGAGGTCAGAAACATAATAGCCTGTCATACTCAAGCCTTAAGTCTGTTTGATCACCAAAAATCAAAAATTCAAAATAAAAGCATCTAGTGAATGGTTAAAACTTCCATGGTGTATGGTCTTATGGCCTCAAATCCTGTATTGATGGGATGCTTCAAGTCTCTAGACACTATGAGTCTTTATGCGGTTTATCATCTACGTATTAACAAATGTGAATATTAAAATGCTATAAGAGCGAACCCTTTATAAGTCAATAAACTTGATCATTGTTGTACTTTGTACAAATTCACTACTGACTTGATCAAACACGTTGTCAATCATACATTGTTTCTCCTTTGTGCTCGTCTTAATACCAATAAGAAATGGATCCCAATGGATGCAATGTCTGCAGGCCATACAGATGAAATCGTGCATACTCATTCATGGTAATGGAAATTTGGGGTATTGCTTGATAACGGGGGTATACCTTGTAGTGGGGATTATTTGCTAAGATTGAAACATACTATAAATCATATGTTTTGATCAACAGGTTTAATGGTTTAAGTTAAGTTGGGGTGACATGGTAAAAATCAAATTAAGCCCGAACTAAGATTAGAGGCTAATAGTTTCTGATATTTTGTGCCCTAATTGAAAATTTAAACACATAACATAAATATTTGAAAATTTTGTTATAAGATTTAAGTGGATAACAATATAGAAGACCGACTTAACTCCAGTCATAATAAAGCCGAAAAGTAAATCTGTTATGGATGGATTTCCTGATCAATATGATTTCTTGCTCAACTCACAAAAATATGTACTCCTTTAGTAGATTATAGTTTATTTTTTGTTTTAGCTTTAATGTTTTTTTTTGTTTTAATTCGAAAATATTCAAAATTCAAAAAGATTTTATTTCTGCTTTATTTTCGATTGCCGAGCTATGTGGATAATGATTTCAAAAGAAAAACAAAAAGATTTACCCACGTTTTTAAGTTAAGTGTTTTAACGTAAGCAAGATAAAGTAATGATTTTACCTATTGAGGTAAATTTTTAATGTAATTTTATCAAAACATTGGTTTTTATAGTTATTTAATTGGGTAAAAATGGTATATTTTTTCATTTTTTATTTAATTCTTCCATTCGTTACACTGTTGTAACGAATGGATTAAAATTTATTAAATGTATACAACAAATGAAGGTCATTCGCTAATGTAAGATAACGAATTATGCATTCGTTATCTATCCACGTTCACTTATGTTATATGATAATGAATGAATATTCATTCGTTTATACATGATAACGAATGGCTATCTAATAAAAGGCTATTCATTACAACGTATGAGTTGATTCGTTGAGTTTCTTAGCGAATGAACTTACGAATGGGTGATCATTCGTATACTTTAAAGTAACGAATGGACCTATTTTTGCACCTAGGTTTTTGTGTGTAAGGCCCCGGCCCCGGTGCCCTACGTTGGACATTGGATTTACTCATAAACACAATTCTAAATATTAGAGTGAATTAAAACTTTTTGCAGAATGTAAAACATCAACCATAAATTACATAACAATCAAACTTTTATCTTTAAACATAAGATAAAAGGTCATACTGAAACATCAAAACATTCTTCTAAAGATTCCAGTCTCTCCAGTCCAATGTCATGTGTCTTCATTAAAGCTAGCTGTCTTAGCCTATTCACCTGCGTGCATACTAAAAGTTAGCTATGCTTAATGAGTTCTAGTTTATCAGGAAGCATACGTTACATTCACATATACATACCCAAAGCTACATATTACCGTGCTTAATCTGTTTATCATTTTTCCGTACATACATACATTTATTCTTTCATACTTTCTTACTTTAACGTACGTAATACATTTATAACTATCCTTACATTATAAAGAGAATTTCGCCCTACATACCTCGGATATTATTAGGGCCCGGTGCCCGTCATCCTCGGATATTATTAGGGCCCATTTCCCATCATTCTCGGATATTATTAGGGTCTGGTGCCCTTCATCCTCAGATATTATTAGGGTCTGGTGCCTTTCTTTCCATACAACTATAAAATCATGCACTCATTTTATTAGTTTTATATTTATATACTTTCATATATACTCTTAACATTTTCTATATCATTCATACATCATATATAAAACATTCACATATCATACACTTACCACTTAAGATAAGTGTATTAACTAATCACAACGAGTATGCACACAGCCTCAAAAACATAACAAGGAAATGGGGCTAGAAACTTATATGTGTCCTATTTCTTTCTGAGTTTATGGTCACGCCTATTCTCAATTGGGCACGACTAACTGTGTAGTAATTAACAAGCATCACCTAACTACTCCTAATTATATCATATTTGTAAGTTAATGAGACCCCTAGCTAACGGGGTTCCGGGGGCAGCACCCTGGCAACAGGGTCCAAGGGGCAGAGCTCCTGGCTGGGGTTAAGCTGTCAGGTCAACGTATATGTTCTCTGGCGTATAAGTGCAATTACGCCAATACAAATGCGCCAGTATAAGTTGTACCTACATATCCGCCGTATATGTTTTTACATATCCGCCTTATATGTGTATGTATACACATATATGATCCTCATTTATCCGCAGGGCACATATCCAACGGATATGTGCAAGTCAGCTCATTTTTAACACGTTTTAGGGGTTTTCAGCGATTCCGGCACCGTTAACCACCACGGTTGGCCTAACTTTGATCGTTTATGGTCCAGGTAGCTTTGGGTGGTCTAAATCCAAGTTAAGGTGACCCTTAAGCTCGTTTTTGATGGATTTAACACCCGTTAAAAGCTAGATCTAGATCCAAACAGCTCGTTCGGCATCCCAGGGCTGCGGTGTCGGGTTCTAAAATGTCGAGTCAGCTGAGATAAATGATTTCTTACCTTCGTTTGCTTTTGGATCATTGATTAGAACGGTGAAGAGAGTGTTTGGTTTAAGTGCGTGTTTTTTATAGTGTAGGTTAAGGTGTAGAATGATGGAGATGGAAAGGATATAGGGTTTAAGTGGTATTTATACTCCTTAGCCCATGGTCCTTAGGCCCGTATTTATTTTAAGTGATCTAATTCCATATATTTTAGCCTACCATCCTTTTATCATTATTATTATATTATTATTATGTTTTTCTATTAACTCAAATTAATTCCTCCAACGTAAATAATATTTTAATATTATTCATTGAAATTCGGGATGTTACATTGTGCACATGTAACGTATAAAAGTCCAGATCCAACGAATGGGCCTCATTCGTTTTAGATCAAAGTTCCTTGAAAAGAGAGAAACCTAACAAAACTCTATCAAAATTTTCTAAAATTTTCAAACAACAACCATTTGAAATTTGAGTGATTGAGTTGTGATCAGAAGGTAATAAAGAGTTCAATAAACTTCGAATTATCGATTTTGAACCATATCTTGTGTATCAATTTGACCGATGACTGGGCGGACCAAAAATATAACTAACTGACTGATGAAACGGGTAATTTTTTTCAATTTGTATGTTAGGGTTAGTTGTCGATAAGATTCCGATCACAATGATATGGGTTTTAATGAATAAATCTAAGTTTTGAGCTTGATTGTAATTTCTAATGCATGTTGACTATTTATCTATTCTTCATAATTTTGACTTTGACAAATTGAGTCAGACAACACATTCATCTGTTCATACTCGTATATAACGAATGGATTTATCATTCGTGAAGGATGATAACGAATGATACATTATCATTCGTTATGGATAATGAATGTAATCTCATTCATTATTATTGATGATATGTCGTAACCAATAGGATCTTTCGTAAACATTCATAACGAATGAACTCATTCGTTAACATTAAACTTGACGAATGGGATCATTCTTTAACATTAAACATAACAAATGGGATCATTCGTTAATTTAACCATGACGAATGAATAACGAATGAAACTTGGTGAAACTGAACACAATGTGTTTTTCACTAAGTTTTAGTAAAAAAACTTCTAGATTTTAAAGTATTGTTTTGGATTCTAATGTTTGGTTTTTACAGAACTGGCTGATGAACAAAACATTGAGGCTCCGGCTAAGGAGCAACCCGTAGAACAAGTTCAATATGAACCTCAACAAGTTGCTGAGGAGGTTCAAGTTGCTGAACTTACTTACGACAAGAAGCATAACATATGTGTTTTCTTGGTCGATGATGTATTCGGCCGAGCAATGTTTGGAGACATGATTGCATTTCTGAGGCGCTCAAGAATTCATTATACCATTTTTGCTGACACTCCTATATATTATAGCATTATCCAACCATTTTGGGATTCTAATAAGTATAATGATTTCGAGAAGAAAATTGGGGCCGAGATTTAAAACAAGAAGATCGTTATAGACGTGGAGGTGATACGCATGGTACTACAGTTTCTCGATACTATAGATGACCATTGCGAGTTCGATAAAGAGATTATTAGGGCTTATTCAAGAGGTTGAAGTACAAGGGTGAGTCGGACAAGTCGCAGTACAAGAAGGCCTATCTATGCGAGCATTATAAGTACTTACTTCTTGTACTTATACACTGTCTCGGTGGCAGAAAAGGTGGATTTGACGAATGCCGGATAATTCTTCAATCCGTATTTTTGGCTTTGGTGATCAACAAGCCATTCAACTTCTACGAACTCATATTTTACCATCTAAATGAGAATTGCACCACGCGTAATCGCAAGAACAAGTTCTCTATGTATCCAAGGTTCTTGTAGTAAATTATCGACCACTTGGAGCCCAATTTGTTATGTGATCCGAAGTTTATGGACGATGTTATGGTTCTAGAACAGATGACATAGGAAAAACTGAAGCGTTTGAGGACGTATCATGGTCAGACTCCTAAGAACATGCCAAAGTTCAAGAGGTTGATCGGTCATATTATTACACCTGATTATGTGTGTCCACATGATGATCATTAGATTCAAGACGATTCAGATTTTGAACATGAAGGTGAAGCAGGTGGGAACAATAATGGTGATGGTGGTGATGGAGATGGTGGAGAATGTGGTGAAGCAGCATGTTCTGAAGCTGCTTTACGGAAACGTAAGGGTAAAGCTAAGGTTTCTGAGAAACCTACGAAGACACGTAAACATAGGGGTGATGGTGTGGAAATTGGGGATTTTGTTCCACGATCTGCTGCAGCACAGCAAGCAAGGGTGGTTACTAATCCTGTTAGTACCCCGGTTGTTACATTATCGACGACAGTGTCGTCTGATCCAAGGTTCGCATCAATTCATCAACATGTGATATCTCCGATGCTGACACCTCAGATTGCTACATCTACTACAAGTCTGACGCCTATGGCTAAGCAACCAATGGACTTTTTTTACATGTCATTCAACCGTCCTCAGATGCGGTTAGATCAGAGGAAGATGGTGAGTCATATCTTGTACTGCCAACGTCAAAACCGTGAACTGCGAAAGAGAGTATTTGGGTCTCCCAATAACTAAAACGTGTAGCATGCCTGAATCTAACTGGGGTTCGCGGTGGTGGAGGGAATGGATCGGAAAAAGCGAATCTAGTTGTAAGATAACTAATGAAACCGTCGTTGGAATTGAGATATTATTCAAATAGAAAGATCTCAAATATCTAGAGTTTGTCTTTGTATATTATAGGGATTATCCGAAGGTACGGAATGTATCTTCAAATATTCAATATGATTTCACAAGATCTAGTTTCGTTCAAGTAAGGGATTTTAGCCAATTAAAAAGGTCTTCTGATCAATTTAGAGAGTTACTGCTCACGGGAAGAAGATTAAACAACATGACAGCATCATCTTTTAGGAAACTTTCAAAGAAGACATGTTAAAGAAGCTAGTGTTTTCATGAGCATGGTCAACACGGATGAGATCGAGGAAGGAGAATTTGTTGATTATTCATTGTCAAGAGATCAAATCGCCTTGTCGCTCGGGTTGAATGATGAAGAGTTGAATAAGTTGGAGAATGAGCAGGATGTGGAGGTTATTGTGATGATGAGTTTAGATTTGATACGAGTATTCCATACCGGAATACATCGTTTGGTTATGATGAGGTTGAGGTAGAGGACGTGATAGCTGAGGAATACACTGATCTGCATAAATGTTCGAATACAGATGGAGTTCCATTCTGCATAACTGAGCATGTTCAAGCAGCTGAAGAGCGTCTAGGTAAGAAAAGAAGAAGGTTAAAGTAAGTGAAGGTGGATCGGGTTCGAAGGATCCAGTGGATAATGTATTCGAGGGTATGTTTGAACACAATAAGGCTCGTTTTTCAAAGCTTATTGATGATTTAAGGTATGTTAAGCAAGAGGATGACAAGTGACATGAGGTCGTAAACTCACTCAAATATAAACCAATTACATTAAATAGATAGTGGTAAGTGGGTATCGAACATAGGGAGTTTGTGGAAAATGTGTTATCAAGTAGCTTTGTAAATTAACTAAATTAAAACTAAATGAAGAAAATAAACTCAATGATTTGATTGTTTGGTTTGATTAACTAAAAATAACTAAAAGCACTAAACAAGTTTTTAAATCAAAGACGAAAGGATATGTTCTCCCTCAGTTTCAGGTTTCTATGAATGTTAATATAAAGGTTTAATCTAAGATGACCTACAAAGATATTCGTGATTATGCGGTTTATTGTGATAAATGGGGACTAAGTACTTGGATTATAAAACGCAAGGTGACCACCCAAAGATCAACTAATTCATCCAACCCCGAATCCCTCCCGATTAATCTCAATTTTCTATGGCACCAAGAACTAACGGTTTAGAAAAAGGAAATTCAAGAAAACTAACAACTTACCAATCAACACATCAACACCATAGCAATGCAATCAAAAAGATTAAACTACTATCTCAGAAATAAAATAAACATTCAACCCAAAACCTTACAATCTGAGGGAAAACACAAGAAAACTTAGCCACGCATAATTTGGTTCGTCATCACCTCGATTCTAGTATTCATATGAATCAATAATAGATATATAATGATTAAACAACCCAATATATTGTTTTGAAACCTCAAAATCGCCCCCAAGCTGTCTCTAATTGAAAAGTATTGAAAAGATAACCTAAAAGTCGTCCAAAAACGACTTTTAAAGTTCAGCTACGAAATCTGCACCAGGCCCACCATAAGCTACGGTGGCCACTGTAGCTTACGGTGGCTTATATAAATCCTATGCTGGGCAAAAATTGCCTTACGGTGCAGTTTATTTTTTAGATACCACCATAGCTTACGGTGGCTGCCGTAAGCTACGGTAGAGTTCTTGGTAGCATCTTTATTTCCTTAGTAAACATCCATCTTCCGTCGCCCGACCTCCTCTTTTCAGCTAGCTTCATTTCAACGCATCAATTCCACTTCTTATACCTGAAAAAACATTTCACCATAGTCATCCAATTCCACACAATAAACCGATTAAGTGTATGGTTATTAATGTTGTTTTAGCACTTAAGTGTTGTCCAACGGACACTTACCCGTTGCTTGCCCTCAAGCAAAACATTCATTCTTTTTAAAACATTAACTTCATTCCATCAAATCCCATCTCGGTAAAGGTCCCAAATTGTACCCTATTCCCATGTGTTTCATATTTGCACTACTAACACGTTCATAATCATCAAACATAGAAATTAAACCAAACCTAACATGCTTCCTAGTTTTCTTTCTCCTAACACACCGCTCATGAACTCTCCACTCAATAACTTCTTCAAACCTAGCATGATGTGCTAGTCCACCCAAATGCAAGTGTTCAAATCCACTATAATAAGTTTGTACAACTATTAAACCTCCACCTAATGAATGCTTAAACACTCGTGCAAATCAAGAGGACTTACCATGGGTTGTAATGAGGCCAAGTGTTAGGGTACGGAATGGGAATATTTAAAGTAGCGTAAGCGATCCGCTCTGGCTTATTACATACAAACTAAATAAATATACAAAACAAAATAAACAACTATATGCACCACTAACTTCTCTCCCTTTTTTTCGTCGCTCCATACTTTGATCAATGAATCTCAGATTGTTGCTACTTTTTCTTTTTTGCAATCACTAAACAAAATCAGAAATACTTCATAGCAGTTTACCAAACAAAAATACAAATACAAGAATAACCAAGATCTTCTCGGAAAGGTAACAAAACGTGAACAATTCACGAGGCATCGATCGATAAGAAATAAGTCCAATAATGGCTTCTAAAGGAACCAACCCACCGCCCCTCCCGTTTACCACACTCATATGTATAATGCATGAGGCCCAACCCCCATACCCACACTCGCACACATCCAAATGAGGCTGCACCTAAATGCCTTTATCATCTTTGCACTCATACCAAGCTAAGGTCTCGAAACGCATGCATTAAACAAGTTCAAACAGGATGAGTCACACTGGTATACTCGAATAATGCCAACTATGATAAACAGTGGTATAAAGTTCGAACTTTTCATGTAAGAAATTTGGTTGCTGGCATATTACGTGAAATAAATAACCAAAAACATGTTACCCTTGGCTGAAGTTCTAACACAATTTTTTTTCTAAAAACTAGGAAACCCTCACACAGGAAACATGACCATGATAAGAAACCTTTACCTCAACACCACCGTAATGCACATCTTTTTACCCATAAAACAAAAAATTTTAAAAAATTTCTCCTCATCCTCACACTTGGGATATATTGTTCCCAATGTATGGTTTTGGCACATATATTTTTTTTTATTAAGGTTCTCACCCCATCGAACCACACCCCCTAAATCAATATCACACATAACACCACCCAAGCCATCAAACATTAATAAAACATATAAACAAATGTACAAAAGAGGACCATAATGCAAATGGTCAATAGTAGAGCAGCTGATGTGGGCCGAATATGGATGTCATCATATCCGAGAACTCACCGAACCCAAAATCTCCATGCTAACTACCACCTTCTTCACCTCCTTGTTGTTGTGCGACATCATGACGTCGACCTTGATTGGGATCCACCACATATGATGAAATGGTGGCGTGGGCTATGATACACTACCATCATAAGGTGGCCAGGTAGTGTCATCCACAATCGGCGGGTCAGCCACGACTGGTTGTCCCGCGTGCCAAGCATCATGCATCCTCCGGTGTCGATCATCAATGTAACGGTTCTTCATATCTTGTTCAAAAGCAAAAGCTCTAGTGCTATTCCATTGTTCTTGTCGGTCATAGCTTTGATTCAATGTTCTCCCCATTCTAGCCCCCATGTTTGTTGATAAGAAAATTGTTTGGGAAGATTCGGACCAATCCGCAAATGTAGGTGGTCGATTTTGTTCAACAACTTGTTTCATCGTCCCTTGATGGGCCCAATTTGGATCATAAGGCCGTTGTGCATAATTGAATGCACTTCCCTAATAACTCGATTGAAGCCTTGCTCTTCTTCCACCTCTACTTGACCCCACTTGCTCCGTATTCATAGGTGTCACATACAGTTTATCTTGATAATCCTCATCACCACTCTCACCCTCATCTTCACTCTCGAGTTCATCATCTTCACCCTCTGGAAACGGTCTAGCATCCGCCTTTAACACCCTCCACCCTTTTACCATCACTTTTCAGTTTATGTTACCTTTTAGATGCTTTATATTCCCAACGAGCCCCTAAACGTGTCACATCAAATGGCTTGAACCTCTTGTACGAACCCTTATCACCTGCATTAATCACCCCTTACATCTTCAACTACACGGTAATCAATCTACAATGTGGTATTATTTTTCTATCCACAGTGTTCCTATCAATACATTATTCCTCACCAAAACCCGATATGGAATATGTGGTGCTTCATTCAACAGTATGTATAGGATTGGTACCTCAGGATATCTCACTTCAATCTTGTCACCCCTTTGTGGAATGACATTGTACGCACATATCACTAACATCAACTTTGCCTCAATCTCCAATTCTTCCAATAAAGCTTCCCGTGATATGTTCTGGGCAAGAACAAATAATCCAACATTGTATTCAACATCGGGTGACTTTCGGGCTAGAAGTACAAATCAGTCAAACTCGAAATCATATATCGATCGGTGGTCTTGCTATCAAACTTCACAACCCTTTGCAAACTATCGAAGGAAATCTCCATATCGATTCCGTTTACCGTGCCGATTTATTTTATCTTTGACGCATTATTACCTGGAACATGTCTTAGAGTAGCAAGCCATTCTTGTATCTCCACATCAATCAAATTACTCACCTCCCAATCATAACACTTTAATGAAGCTTCCTAACTCAATGCTCTAAACTTGTAGGTAACCGCAAATGGACCAAAATCCATCTCCCGAACTTCTTTTTCACACATAAACACAACTTTCCACTGGGCTAAAGAATTCATTTGATCATGAAATATGCCTGCCATTCCTTTGGTTGGTCTGCCAAAGAGCTAGTTTCTCACCTCTTTGCTCCTCTTGTTCCACTTCTACATCCGGCTGTAACACTAATCTTTTTCATTTCTATTGTTCAGCCGGATTGCTAGATGACCCAACTGGCTCATTTCCATTGCGACCCATTCCTATAATCACAACAAACAACAACCAAGAAGCAAATTATAACTCTCTTCAACCTTAAAACATCCCCACATTTGCTTTACACTATGGTTGTAGATGTAAATCAAGCACAATATTCATCTTTTTCAAAAACATTTTGAGCATTGTGCCAACTAAATAAGCAAAATTCTGCCTAACAATATGTTTGAATCAAACAACTTAACATCTACAACCATAACCTATTCAAACTCAACAAGTCCATATCATTCAAAACTTCAAGCAAGTGTGGATATAAAACTATTATAAACAACTTAAAGTTTTTTCCAATACACCTTCAAGAATGAAAAGAAATTGCATACCTTGGTGTTGTAGAAGATGAGAATGACAAAAGCTTCAATCTAAACCAAAAACGCACAAAAGCCCCAAAATTTTTCGGACCAATTTCTCCAAAATTGGCTATAAAAATGCAATACTCTTCACAATGCGAGTACAAAGTTGAAATCCTTGTGAAGCTTTAGTCAAAATAGACCCGAAAATCACTTGATTTGGTTAGATAATGAGAAAATGGTAACGGTTTGAGGTGTGGAGTTAGGGTTTATGAGTTGGGAGCGTAGAGAAGAAGATTGGTAAAATATGTGGTGAAAAAGGGATAAATCCCGTCTTGTGGCTGAAAATTATTAAAAATTTTCGTTTCTTTTTTTTAATCCGCCAGCTACAATGGCTACCATAAGCTAAGGTAACCACCGTAGCTTACGGTGGCTTCTGGCACAAAACACTCAGCGTAAGATAGTTAAAACCCACCATAGCCTTCTCAAACCCATCATAGCCAGTGGTAGTCACCGTAAACTACAGTGGCCACTGTAGGATTATGGCTTGATTTCTTTGTTAACGGATTTTTTTAAAAATTTGAATACACAAAAATTACCTTACCCCCCCCCCCCAATGAAAGATCCGAGGTGTCCCAAACACCGTAGAAAACGATTGGTAAGAATTTCCCCACACTTGAGTCGAACACACCCCAAGACGAGAACGATAATTTTTTTTAAACTAATATAAACTAAACTACTCTAACCTTAACAATACAACAAACTTGGGCCTCTTAATTTGTTTCCGCATCCGGTGGGCGTAAGAAGTAGCTCACCCTATCAACATCAAGCATGTTGATATCCTTTCCTTCTAAGTAAGGCTTGAGTCAATGTCCATTCACCACTTGCTTAGTTTGGTCTTGAGAATCTTCTATCTCCACATCACCAAACCGACCCACTCGGGTAATGACATATGGACCCATCCATTAACTCTTAAGTTTACCCAGAATAAATTCAACCTCGAATTATAAAACCACACCTTTTGACCCACTTTAAAAGTTCTTTTCCTTAACTTTGCATCGTGCACCTTTTTAAGCTTGTCTTTATATGCGGAATCACATTCGTATGCTTTGTCCCGGATTTCTGCAATTTCACTCAATTGCAACTTCCTTAACTGTCCCGCATCTTTGTAATCAACATTAACAATCTTGATCGCCCAAAGCGCCCGGTGAGCGAACTCCATTGGTAAGTGACACCCCTTCCCATACACTAACCAAAAAGGAGTTATACCAATGGGAGTTTTGTAGGCGGTCCGGAATGCCCACAACGCATCATCAAATATAGATGACCAATCATTTCTCTCGACCTGTATTGTCTTCAACAAATTTCTTTGATTTCCGGTTGGACACTTCAACTTATCCACTTGTTTGTGGAGTTATGGAGTAGCAATGCAGTGATTCACATTATATCGTTTTAAACGCCTCCCGAAGTTGAAATTTTTGAAATGTGACCCACCATCACTAATAATAACTCGCGGAATACCAAACGAGCAAAGATGTTTGATTGGACGAATATGCACACCACTGAATGATTGTTAGTCCTCGTGGCTATCGCTTCGACCCACTTTGAAACGTAATCCATCGCAACCAAAATATATAAAAACAATTTGAATTTGGAAACGGGCCCATAAAGTCAATGCTCCACACATCAAAAATCTCTATCGCCAAAATAGGTTGCAATGGCATTTCATCCATCTTTGAAATACTAACCATTTAATTCCAACTTAAATAATGACGGGCATAATTACATGAATCCATGAAAATGGTGGGCTAATAAAACCCACATTGAAGAACCCGATAACCTATTTCCTGACCACTAAAATGACCCTCACTCGCCGATGCATGTGCATGAGTCAAAACCACCAACACCTCGGTGTCAGGAATAAACCTCCGAATCACTTGATCCAAACCAATCTTGAAAAGATACGGTTCATCCCAAATATATCGTTTCACTTGAGCCATAAACCGTTGCCTTCTTTTCTTTACCCAATAGCTTGGAATAGACCTTGTGGCTAAATAATTCACAAAATGCGCATACCACGTTGCGGTAGACACGGCTAGAATTGCTCATCAGGAAATCTTTCATTTATTTCCATCGTGTCATTAATGACCTCTAATGGAATCCGGTATAAGTGATCTGCTACCTCGTTTTCACACCCCTTTTTATCACGAACTACCAAATCTAATTCTTGCAAAAGCAACACCCTTCGAATCAAACGCACCGACGCATCCTTCTTCTCCATTAAATATTGAATCACGCTATGATCCGAATACACAATCACCTTACTCCCCCAAAACTACGATCAAAACTTATCCAAAGCATACACCACCGCAAGCAATTCCTCTTCAGTGGTGGTGTAATTAAGTTGTGCTTCGGATAACGTCTTGCTTGCATAGTAAATTACCACCGGCTTCTTATCAATCCATTGACCCAAAACCGCGTTTTTATCGCTAGCGTCAAACATAATTTCGAAGGGCTTTTTCCAATCCGGCGGTTGCAAAATGGAAGCTTTCACCAACTGTTCCTTAAAAAAAATATAAAAACTTGGAAACAATCATTAATAAAATCAAAAGGGGCATCTTTTACCAACAAATTATATAAAGGTATAGTAATTACACTAAACCTTTAATAAACCTCCTATAAAAACCCGTGTGTCCCAAAAATGATCTTATCCATTTAACATTTTCCGGTGGAGGCAAAGATGATATTACCCGTATTTTTTACATATCCACCTCCATTCCCAGTCTGAACACATTTTTTAAAAAAAATTCCAATTCATTGAGACAAGATTCATAAGTTGGACCGAAAACGAAGTAGGGTAGATAATTCCCGCATCTAACCACTGGATTACCTCCTTCTTTACCACTTCCCTCAAATTGGTATTCAACCTGCTTTGAGTCTCACGAGTTGGTTTTTCATCATCGTTGGTGATAATTTTATGCATGACTATGGATGGACTAATTCCTTTCAAGTCAGCAATCGTCCACCCTATAGCCGCCTTGTTCATCTTTAACACCTTCAATAACTCTTGCTCTTGATCCATGCAACATCATGAAATTTTCGGACCAAAAATGCCAAGTTTCAAAGTACAAGGACAAAATTAAAAATTCTGATTTTCTGTTCGATCGCGATACGCAATCCTACTAGACCCAACGTCATCGCGTATAGTGATGACGTGGTATGACAACAGACACGTGTCCCGCCACGTGTGCCCACGTGGCACTGCGTCAGCCACGTGGCACACATGGCAAAGCTACTGGGTGATTCATCAAGCCTAGTCGCGATACGCGACGGCCTTCCATTAGGCCCATCACGTATCGCGACCAATTAAAATATTGATTAAGAATCTGTTAACCAAGTGCTGCTCGAGTGTCTAGGGAATACTAAGCCAACCAAGGTAGGGAAAATGCCCGAAAAATAATAAAATATTAACAAGCTTAGACCCTAGTCGAGGGTATACTCGATACCTCAAGAAATAAATAAATATATAAGGAAAATATAACATAGAAAAATATGAAATAAGAAATATGAAAGTAAAAGTAAATGTTTTTTGTTGTTATTATTTAAGTTTCTTAGACAATAAGTAAAGAAATAAACTGTACGTTTCTTCTAGAAGAGAAAAGTAGTATTTAAGAAAAGTAAAATAAGTAAAACTAAAGGTTTAAACTTGTAAAAGAAAAAAAAGTATTTTGAACTAAAAGTTCATTAAGAAAATATAATCGAGGTAAAGATTATACAAAAGAGACTAAAGGTCTTAAGCTAGATTAAAGATCTAGTATTAGCAAAAAGTTATACTCGTACTATAGGTCCAAGATAGCTAAAGAAAGGCCGATCAGTGAAGTGAAGCTAATCCTTTAAAAGGTGAATACAACCAACTTTTATAACTTGTTTAAGTGAGTCAAACAAACTATAACAAACTGAAAATTTTTCTTACTTTTTCAGACACTCATCACGACTTGACTCAAATTTTCGGGACGAAAATTATTTAACATGGGAATGATGTGACAATCGTCAATTTCAGGTTAACTCCGTTAACTCAACTCCGTCAATTCAAACTTAAGATCACTGAATCTATAACGCATACCTCATTACATTTAAACTAGGGTTTAAATGACGCTTAACACTTACTACATGTGTAGTCTTTCGGGAATTGCACCGAAACGCAAACGAGTTGACACAAACGATTGGTGAATAAACGAAAAACGTCAAAACAGTAATCATGTGATAATTATGTGTAGACTTATGTGTTATGTGATAACATAGTATAAAACGCTAACTCAAGATGTAAACAAGTTAGTTAAGCTAGATAAGTAATACTTACAAGTGGAGGGGCCAAAGTGTAACATAGTATTCTATAAATAATAATAATAACTAAACCCTAACTTATTTTCTTTTCCCCACAAGTCCCGATCGGAAACTCTCCTCCCCCTCCCTTGGCTGTCGTCACCTATACACACACATACAACCATCAATTTCAACTTTTGATCGAAGATTAAGGTGCTATGAAGGTATAAACGACTATCCTATGCATCCTTTATACTTGATTTTGATGTTTAATGGGTTAATTGAAAACCCTAGATGGCCGATTTCATGTGTGTATGTAACTAATATGATTGTTGTTGATTTGATAATGATTTGATAACTAGAATGAATATTGTTACATGTTAATTGTTGTGTCTTTGATTTGAGTTCAAACAAAAACCCTAATCATGTATGTAATGTGTAATTGATGTGCATGGATAGTGATTATGGAGTCTAGAGTGTTACATGAATGCATGATGGTCCATAGATAGTTAATATGTTGAGTTTGGATGCAAACAGTTTCTGGACAGATTGTGTTATTGAGGTTTAATTGACTGTAGCGAAGTGTAAATGTGAAAATTGGTTGAGATTATTGATACTACAGTAAACTAGGTTGAGTCTAGTTTCTAAAGAATATAAACTTGTAATTTTTGGACAAGTAAAGGTTAACTTTTATGATTTTACAAAAACGTTGTGCAAAGCTGAGCTGTTAGACCTGCTGTTAGGTTGTTTTGTAAATGTTATATCTCATGAAATACGAGACCAATTGGGTTGGTACCACTTCTGGAAGTTGACTTATTGAGTTAGGAACCTAACCCAAGTGGTCATGCATTTATTGGATTTTTCGTTTAACGGGAATTTCAAATAACATTCTGTTGCGCATGAATTTGACTGTTATGAGTTTGCTGTAATGATTTGATTATTGTGAGAAACCTATGTGGAATAAAAATATAATAAAATATGTTCTGGAAACCTAAGACATATATGCTTTTGTGATGATTTTTGGTAAATTAATTGTGATGCTATGATCGGTGGAATAGTACAATCGTTCAAGTAGAATTTCTGTCTCGGTGAAACTAGCTGCTGAATTTTGTGAAAATGCATGAAACATGATAATTGCTAGTTGATTGCTATGTTTTGACCAAATTGCCCCTATGGGGAATAATTGCTAGTTAATTATTATGTGTGACCAAATTGCCCTTACGGGGAGTAATTGCTAGTGATGTACATTTTTAATACATGACACGTAAATAATTGCTCACGCACGTATTGTATCACAAATGTACTTGTTAAGTCACACACGATTCACAAACAAACACGAAACGTATCTTGTGCTTAGGAATTATGTGCCGGGTCTAGAGACTCAATAATATTCCGACACTTAGAAAAATCTCATTGTTGTTTTAGAACGCTAGAGAGAGTTTTTCTGTGACGCGCATCTTGGTGATTTAATTTGGGAATTTCTTCGCAAACAGTGAGTTTCACTTTCCCCTTTTTAAAATTTTTAAACGCTTTTCACTTGGGGGAGATAACATACTCCGAAAACGCATTTAAGATTTTGTTAATATAGATTATATATCACTCGTAAAGACTAAGTGGCAAACGCGTTAACTAAAGTCCTTCATTCACATCGAACCGTTTAATATTGGATAATAGCGAGTCATTGTTGAGTAGTACTACTGGGTTTGACAAACCCCACCCAACGCTAAACTCGACTGGAGGTCGAGTGGGTGTAATCTTGGCTAAACACATACCATGGTCTGGATGACCTGGTGGCAAGGCAAATGATAAACAGTCAGCTTCGGTGTCGAACACTTAGTGATACTTGTTTTATAGGCTAGCTACCTATAGATGTATAATTGACATAACACTATCTGGTAACGCAAAACGCTGTAACGCAAAACGCTGAACGCAAACGCTAAACGCTTTATTTTTATTTAAACTTGTGAAATCACCAACCTTGTGTTGACACTTTTAGTATGTTATTCTCAGGTAGCCGAGGCGGGCGCGCAATTTAGGAACATGCATTGCTTGAAAACGCTTCTGTTATGCAAACTTATTTTTTAACGGTTATCATTGGTTTTAAGTCGTCCTGTGTGACGCAACTTTGGTTAAAGGTTTTTTTTACGCTTCCGCATTAAATTACTCGTAAACGTTTTTCATGGTTTTGAAACTTTGTTTTATGGTTTGATTATAACTAATGATTCTGATCCTGTTGGTTCACACCCTCTGACGGTAAAACTCCGTTAGTGGATTTTGAGGGTGTGACAGATTGGTATCAGAGCCATTGGTTATAGCGAACTAGAAGCTGCATGCATACTAGACTATAACCGCGACGACCCATTAGTTATAATGATACGCACTGCATAGGTTTGTGTAGTCTTGTAACCTTATCTCTTTACCTCTTTCACTCATACGCGCGCGCATACACGGCTTACCTGTAGGGATGTCGACGCCACCCTCATCATCATCTGATCAGATGACTCATGCTCATGGGAAGGAGCCGCAGCTACCTACCTCATCGCCACCCCGAGTAGTCCCGGAACTCGAAGCTCCCGCACCGAAGAGGTATCGCTTATCCGGAGGCATGTAGGAAAACGAAGTTAGCTGGGATTGGTACCCTAATATGATCAGACGTATGATCTATCGTGAACAAGTTCCCCCATTACCACCCCCGAACCATCCTGCTTACCCCAACACCCTACCACCCATAACCGAACCTTTAGAGCGAGTTCTCGCAGCTGTTGTTTCATGCTTGGAGCGTGACGTGGGTTACATGCGCTATACGAGAGCTAACGTTTCCGGACTGTTAAGAGATGGAACCGAAACTAAGGAGGAAATTTCCCGCCTGACAGCGGCTATGAAGAAATGCAATATGCTAGCGACCAACAGATGAAGATTATGAGAAAAAATGCAAGCAGATATGATAGATTTGCAAGAGCAACTTCTTGTGGCGTGATCCCTGACAGAGATAGCTCTAGAGCGATGCGATATCTTACAGACGCAAATTGCTCAAAATCCGAGGAAGATCCCGGGGAGGAACCCGAAGAGGAACCGGAGGAAGAACCGGCTGAGCCGGAGGCACACTCAGAGGTGTCCTCAGACGATGACATCTGAGAATGATAACACCTAGATGTCTGGAAGAAACGCTGGACACGGTCGCGGTAACATCAACTTAACCGCAGCAGAACTCCAAACCCTGTTGAATGACCATGCGGCGGCAGCTCTAGCCGCACATGTTCAAAATCAAGCTGGAGGTCCAACTGGAACGTGTACTTTCAAGAATTACCTTGACTGCAAGCCCAGTACATTTAAGGGCACTGAGGGAGCTATAGGCTTCCTGCGTTGGGCTGAGAAGGTCGAGTCGGCCTTTGAGATGTGTAATTGTCCCCCTGCCAGTAGGGTCAAATTCGCTGCTGGAACACTTGAGGATTCTGCCCTCACTTGGTGGAATTCGAACGTACAGATCCTTGGATTAGAACTGGCTAACGCGATGAACTGGGAGGAGTTCAAAAACATGATGCGAGAAGAGTACTGTCCGAGAGAAGAGATTTCAAAGTTGGAGTCAGAATTTTGGTCACTGAAGATGGTGGGCTCAGAGATCGAAGCCTACACTACCTGTTCTCACGAGCTAGCGGTGATGTGTCCGCGGATGGTAGATCCGCCGAGTAAGAGGATTGAAATGTATATTGATGGGTTAGCACCGCAAATTCAGGGCATGGTGACGTCTTCCAGACCAGCCACGATTCAACAAGCGATCCGTTTAGCTCACAAACTGACGGATCAAGCAGTGACCCAAGGTGCGTTACCACCTAGGGGTTCAACCACTAAAGCCCGTGACAACTCGAGTAATGACAACCACAGCAACAGCAACCCGAGCAGCGGAAAGAGGAAGTTTGACAACACCAGATCCTCATCCTCGAACCTCCCACAGCAACAACACTACCGCAAGCCCGAATTCACCCGGAGCTTCAACAAATCATGGTCACAACAACAATAACAATGGTAGCGGGCAGGGTTCAAGCGGATATGCTGGGAAATATCCGAAGTGCAATAGGTGCAACTATCATCATGTTGGCCCATGTGACCGTGTCAAGTGTCAGAGATGCGGAAAGATGGGTCACCAGGCGAAGGAGTGTAGAGGAGACCTTGCGGCAAAGGGTGCTCCTAAGCCACCTATGACGACGAAGGGATGTTTCGAATGTGGGCAGGAAGGTCATTTCAGGAAAGATTGTCCCAAGCTGAAACAGAACGACAACAACGGAGGTAATGGAAGTGGCAGTAGTGGTGGAAGCAATGGCAAAGGAAGAGCTTTCGTTATTGGGTCGGGTCAAGCCCGCAATGATCCGCACGTTGTGACTGGTAAGTTCCCTGTGAACGATTGTTTTGCTTCTGTATTGTTTGACACTGGAGCTGATAGGAGTTTTGTATCGAAAGCCTTTAGCCAACTCTTAGACTTGCCTCCAACTCCGTTAGATGCTAAGTTTCCTGTTGAATTAGCTGACGATAAGACTATAGTAACGACTCATGTACTTGCAGGATGTAAGTTAAAACTGTCAGGTCATGTCTTTGATATCGACCTTATTCCTTTTTCGCTTAGTAGTTTCGATGTCGTTGTCGGCATGGACTGGTTATCCGAGAACCGAGCGGAGATTATATGTCACGACAAGATAGTCCATATTACTACCCCTTCCGGCGAGATCATTTCGATCCGAGGTGAGAGAAGCGGCATGACCACCAGCGTTATTACCCTCATGAAGGCGCAGAAGTACCTGCGAAAGGGTCATCCGGCAATTTTGGCGCATATTGTTGAGAAACCCGCGGAGGAGAAGCGAATTGAAGATATACCAGTTGTGCGAGATTTTCCGGAAGTTTTCCCGGATGATTTGCCCGGACTCCCTCCTATACGACAAGTCGAATTCCAAATCGAGTTGACACCCGGTGCAGCACCCATAGCACGAGCCCCGTATCTGCTCGCACCGGCGGAGCTTCAGGAACTGTCCACTCAGTTGCAATATTTGTTGGATAAGGGTTTTATCCGACCTAGCTCATCGCCATGGGGAGCCCCTGTCTTGTTTGTCCGAAAGAAGGACGGGACTTTCCGCATGTGTATCGACTACGGGGAGTTGAACAAGGTGACGGTCAAGAACTGTTATCCTTTACCCCGAATTGATGATCTGTTTGATCAGCTTCAAGGATCGAGTTACTACTCGAAGATCGATCTGCGATCTGGTTATCACCAACTGAGAGTGCGCGAAGAAGATATCTCAAAAACGGCTTTCAGAACACGGTATGGTCACTACGAGTTTTCGGTTATGCCTTTTGGCCTAACCAACGCACCAGCCGTATTTATGGATCTCATGAATCGAGTATGCAAGGCGTACCTCGACAAGTTTGTGATTGTTTCATTGATGATATTCTCGTCTACTCCAAGAATGAGACTGACCACGAAGAGCACTTGAGGTTAATTCTGGAATTGTTGAAGAAGGAACAACTGTATGCTAAACTCTCGAAATGTGAGTTTTGGCTTCGCGAGGTTCACTTTTTAGGACATGTGATCAACGAGAATGGTATCCATGTCGATCCCAGTAAGGTAGAGGCCATCAAAAACTGGGAAGCACCTAAGACTCCGACTGAGGTGTGGCAATTCCTAGGACTGGCCGGCTACTACCGACGTTTCATCGAGGGATTTTCAAAGATTGCTCAACCCCTCACCGCTTTGACTCACAAAGGCACTAAGTACAATTGGGGTGACGCGCAAGAATCCGCTTTTCAACTGTTGAAAACCAAACTCTGTAGCGCCCCTATTCTAGCCCTCCCCGAGAGAACGGAAAATTTTGAGGTACACTGTGACGCATCGATACAAGGTCTTGGTTGTGTGCTGATGCAACTCGAGAAGGTTATAGCTTATGCCTCTCGACAACTACGGGTTCACGAGAAGAACTACACGACCCATGATTTGGAACTCGGAGCTGTGGTGTTTGCCCTTAAGATATGGAGGCATTACTTATACGGTACCAAGTTTACCATTTACACCGACCACAAGAGTCTCCAGCATATCTACGATCAGAAGGAGCTGAACATGCGACAGCGTCGTTGGGTCTAGCTGCTTAAGGATTAAGATTGTGCCATCAAGTACCACCCTGGCAAAGCCAATGTAGTGGCCGACGCCCTCAGCAGAAAAGAAACAGATAAACCCAGACGAGTGCGAGCATTGCAACTCACGATTCATGCAAACTTACCTGACCAAATTCGCGAGGCGCAACACGAAGCTTTGAAAGATGATAATCTTCCATCGGAACTCATGCGGGGCATGAACAAGCAACTTGAAACCAGATCGGACGGGGTCCGATATTTTGAGAACCGGATTTGGGTTCCACGGTACGGAGAGTTGAGAACTCTGGTGATGGACGAAGCACACAAGTCCCGATATTCTATCCACCCTGGCTCAGATAAAATGTATCATGATTTAAAGGCACTTTACTTGTGGCCAAACATGAAAGCCGACATTGCCACCTACGTGAGCAAATGCTTGACTTGCGCCCGAGTCAAAGTAGAATACCAGAAACCATCAGGTCTACTACAACAACCGGAACTTCCAATGTGGAAATGGGAACACATCTCAATGGATTTTATCACGGGTTTACCTAAGACACCGACGGGATGCGATACCATCTGGGTGATCGTTGACCGGTTGACTAAATCTGCACACTTCTTAGCGATTAAGGAATCAGACAAAATGGAGAGACTGACTCGCGTCTACATGAAGGAAGTAGTGTCGAGACACGGAGTGCCTGTCTCAATCATTTCAGATCGAGACTTCCGTTTCACTTCGCACTTTTGGAAGTCACTACAAAGCGCACTAGGCACACGTCTTGATATGAGCACAGCCTACCATCCTCAGACGGATGGGCAAAGTGAACGAACTATTAAGACCTTAGAGGACATGTTGCGTGCATGCGTGTTAGATTTCGGAAAAAGTTGGGAACCTCACTTACCTTTGGTAGAGTTTTCGTATAATAACAGCTACCACGCAAGTATTAAAGCAGCGCCGTTTGAAGCGCTGTACGGACGGAAGTGTCGATCACCACTCTGCTGGGCAGAGGTGGGTGACAGCCAAATCACTGGTCCAGAACTGGTACTCGAAACTTCGGAAAAGATTGTTCAAATCCGAAATCGCATGGCAGCAGCACGAGATCGCCAAAAGAGTTACGCCGACAAGCACCGAAAGCCTCTCGAATTTCAAGTAAATGACCAAGTGTTACTCAAAGTCTCACCTTGGAAAGGTGTGGTTCGCTTTGGTAAGCGAAACAAACTCAACCCACGATATGTTGGTCCTTACCGGATAACTGAGCGCATTGGTCCGGTGGCGTACCGACTGGACCTACCAACAGAACTCAGTGGCGTACACAATGTATTCCACGTATCCAGTTTGAAGAAATGCTTATCCGATGAAACCCAAGTAGTCCCTTTGGATGAACTACAAGTTGATGAACAGTTACGTTTCATTGAGGAACCAGTCGAGGTTTTGGATTGGGAAACCAAGACGCTCAAGCACAGCAAAATTCCAATCGTTAAAGTTCGTTGGAACTCGAGACGTGGACCGGAGTTCACGTGGGAACGCGAGGATCAAATGATGAAGAAGTATCCTCACCTTTTTGAAGGGCTGACCAAACGCAGAAAACCGCGAAACCCGGCAAACCGTCAGAAATCACCAGAGGTATGAATTAAATTTCGGGACGAAATTTCTTTCTACTAGGGGATGATATGACAAACTGAAAATTTTTCTTACTTTTTCAGACACTCATCACGACTTGACTCAAATTTTCGGGACGAAAATTCTTTAACATGGGAATGATGTGACAATCGTCAATTGCAGGTTAACTCCGTTAACTCAACTCCGTCAATTCAAACTTAAGATCACTGAATCTATAACGCATACCTCATTACATTTAAACTAGGGTTTAAATGACGCTTAACACTTACTACATGTGTAGTCTTTCGGGAATTGCACCGAAACGCAAACGAGTTGACACAAACGATTGGTGAATAAACGAAAAATGTCAAAACATTAATTATGTGATAATTATGTGTAGACTTATGTGTTATGTGATAACATAGTATAAAACGCTAACTCAAGATGTAAACAAGTTAGTTAAGCTAGATAAGTAATACTTAGAAGTGGATGGGCCAAAGTGTAACATAGTATTCTATAAATAATAATAATAACTAAACCCTAACTTATTTTCTTTTCCCCACAAGTCCCGATCGGAAACTCTCCTCCCCCTCCCTTGGCTGCCGTCACCTATACACACACATACAACCATCAATTTCAACTTTTGATCGAAGATTAAGGTGCTAGGAAGGTATAAACGACTATCCTATGCATCCTTTATACTTGATTTTGATGTTTAATGGGTTAATTGAAAACCCTAGATGGCCGATTTCATGTGTGTATGTAACTAATATGATTGTTGTTGATTTGATAATGATTTGATAACTAGAATGAATATTGTTACATGTTAATTGTTGTGTCTTTGATTTGAGTTCAAACAAAAACCCTAATCATGTATGTAATGTGTAATTGATGTGCATGGATAGTGATTATGGAGTCTAGAGTGTTACATGAATGCATGATGGTCCATAGATAGTTAATATGTTGAGTTTGGATGCAAACAGTTTCTGGACAGATTGTGTTATTGAGGTTTAATTGACTGTAGCGAAGTGTAAATGTGAAAATTGGTTGAGATTATTGATACTACAGTAAACTAGGTTGAGTCTAGTTTCTAAAGAATATAAACTTGTAATTTTTGGACAAGTAAAGGTTAACTTTTATGATTTTACAAAAACGTTGTGCAAAGCTGAGCTGTTAGACCTGCTGTTAGGTTGTTTTGTAAATGTTATATCTCATGAACTACGAGACCAATTGGGTTGGTACCACTTCTGGAAGTTGACTTATTGAGTTAGGAACCTAACCCAAGTGGTCTTGCATTTATTGGATTTTTCGTTTAACGGGAATTTCAAATAACATTCTGTTGCGCATGAATTTGACTGTTATGAGTTTGCTGTAATGATTTGATTATTGTGAGAAACCTATGTGGAATAAAAATATAATAAAATATGTTCTGGAAACCTAGGACATATATGCTTTTATGATGATTTTTGGTAAATTAATTGTGATGCTATGATCGGTGGAATAGTACAATCGTTCAAGTAGAATTTCTGTCTCGGTGAAACTAGCTGCTGAATTTTGTGAAAATGCATGAAACATGATAATTGCTAGTTGATTGCTATGTTTTGACCAAATTGCCCCTATGGGGAATAATTGCTAGTTAATTGTTATGTGTGACCAAATTGCCCTTACGGGGAGTAATTGCTAGTGATGTACATTTTTAATACATGACACGTAAATAATTGCTCACGCACGTATTGTATCACAAATGTACTTGTTAAGTCACACACGATTCACAAACAAACACGAAACGTATCTTGTGCTTAGGAATTATGTGCCGGGTCTAGAGACTCGATAATATTCCGACACTTAGAAAAATCTCTTTGTTGTTTTAGAAAGCTAGAGAGAGTTTTTCTGTGACGCGCATCTTGGTGATTTAATTTGGGAATTTCTTCGCAAACAGTGAGTTTCACTTTCCCCTTTTTAAACTTTTTAAACGCTTTTCACTTGGGGGAGATAACATACTCCGAAAACGCATTTAAGATTTTGTTAATATAGATTATATATCACTCGTAAAGACTAAGTGGCAAACGCGTTAACTAAAGTCCTTCATTCACATCGAACCTTTAATATTGGATAATAGAGAGTCATTGTTGAGTAGTACTACTGGGTTTGACAAACCCCACCCAACGCTAAACTCGACTGGAGGTCGAGTGGGTGTAATCTTGGCTAAACACATACCATGGTCTGGATGACCTGGTGGCAAGGCAAATGATAAACAGTCAGCTTCGGTGTCGAACACTTAGTGATACTTGTTTTATAGGCTAGCTACCTATAGATGTATAATTGACATAACACTATCTGGTAACGCAAAACGCTGTAACGCAAAACGCTGTAACGCAAAACGCTGTAACGCAAAACGCTGAACGCAAACGCTAAACGCTTTATTTTTATTTAAACTTGTGAACTCACCAACCTTGTGTTGACACTTTTAGTATGTTATTCTCAGGTAGCCGAGGCGGGCGCGCGGTTTAGGAACATGCATTGCTTGAAAACGCTTCTGTTATGCAAACTTATTTTTTAACGGTTATCATTGGTTTTAAGTCGTCCTGCGTGACGCAACTTTGGTTAAAGGTTTTTTTTACGCTTCCGCATTAAATTACTCGTAAACGTTTTTCATGGTTTTGAAACTTTGTTTTATGGTTTGATTATAACTAATGATTCCGATCCTGTTGGTTCACACCCTCTGACGGTAAAACTCCGTTAGTGGATTTTGAGGGTGTGACACAAACTGATTACATGAGATTACCTATCTCTAAAACATTATAAACAAAAGTAATCCACTACAACAAAAGGGCTTTTTAGGACCTTTGTGTGGTACGCTTGTAAAATAGGGTCATAAAATCTATTTTATAGGACAAATGAACATTTGTGGTCATTTTACAATGTACGCCACAGAACCGGTGTCCTAAAGAGTTATTTAATAGGATGGATGATTCTTTTGGGTCGTATTATCATATAACTTAATAAAACACTTAAAATCTGAATCCTAATAAAGTAACCTATAAGACATGTAGTTTTTGGTGTCTCATTATGTATTAATGTAATAGGACACTTGATCACTGGAGGTCTTATTATAACATAAGTTAATAGGACATTTGTAGTTAAGTAATAAATGTCGGTGTTATAGGACCCTTTTTAGTCGATGTCATATAAGAACATAACTAAATAGGACATTTTACACTATGGTCTTATCACTTTAACCATTACAAGACGCTTAATCATTATGGTGTTATTATATTACACCTAAATAGGAAATTTGATATTTGAGTCATAAAACATCTGTTTTATAGGACGCTTATTCGCTAGAGTTTTATTATAACATAACTTGACACTTGAATCTGATAACTTTAACCTTTCACTACAAATAAAATGCCATTTAATGACACACGTTTTTAATGACATTTAGATTTTGTGCCACTATTTTAGGTTTTAATGGCTCTTTGAGCATGCTCCATATGCACGAGAAACACTTTTAGTGACATTTAACATTGATGCCTTGAAATTTAGGTTTTAATGCCACTTTATGTATGACATAATAGTTTGACACAGACTTTTAGTGACATTTAGTATTTGTATCACTGAAATTTAAGTATTTACTGACACTTTGTGTGTGTCATATTTTCTTGACAATGTTTATGGTGGCACCTAAAATTTCACTACTAGAATAAGCATTATAATTTATCATATATAAAACTAAGAAATAACGTTGCAAACAACGTATGACATTTATCACCTTAAACTAGATGACAAGAGCAGGGTCGTCCCTAAATAAATCCAGATCCCAACAACCAATGTTTCAAATTATATGAATCAAATATAAGAGGGACACAAAGGTCTTTTAACACAAAACTCTTAATTTTAAAAGGTTTACAAATAAAAAAGCAAGATGTACCACCTTTAAAGCATAATAGACTTCAAACTCTCAAATTTTGAATTCCCATTTTGTTTTGTTTTATTTGTATTGGAGAAAGTAAACACCCACTTGTTTCCTGCCCATTTTCTCTCTTTAGCCACCACAACGAAGATGGCGTACTTGAAGGATTGAAGGTGATTAACCGGTGATGTTTGGCTTGCTAAAAGACCCTAGAGGCGGCGCGAGGATTCTGATACTTACAAGTCCAGTTTCTGATTAGATCGACGCTTGTAAAATTAGGGTTCTGGCGAAAACATGATTTCGGCAGATCTGACGAAACAAGGTGGATAATCGGCTGTGTGATGATCTCAGGCGGTTGGTCTGTGGTGTGTGTAATCGATGCTGATGGTGTCTACGGAGACGGTGGTGGTGGTTAGTAGCAGGAACAAGCCCGGCGATTGTGATTCCGGCAGCTGCTTATGACGGCTTTTGGTTCAACGTGAACGAGTCAACTCAGTCTATCGGCCAACCCAGTCAGTTAAGTCAAATGGGTTAAGCCATGGTCAAGCTCGGAATCTTAAGTCTAGCTACAGGCATAAAATCACACTTGAGTACATGTATAGTTCTTGTTTTCAATCATTTTCTTTGTTAAGTTATTGATTTGATGAATAGATTTTGCTTGGATTATGAGATTATTGAGTCTCAAATAATCATATGAAAGTTGACTATTTTTTTCAACAGGTGCTTTTTAAGGTAAACTGAGGTCAAAGCATATTTGGGATAGTCATCAGGTAGCGTGTTGAGGACCCAAAGTCAAAGACATTAGATAAACATTTTTACACTTTACACTTGATATTGCTTCAAATCCGGATGCTATTGGGATTTATCTTGCTAATTTGACGGTAAGAAACTCAACATAATTACCTTTGATTAGCAGAAGATCCCTTGTTATCTCGCTACCGCTTCCCTAATTATTTACAAAAATATATGGAGTTTAAGGAGTCTGTTTTGGGAACATATGCATTTAGATTGTGGTTAACCAATGATAAGTCTAGATTTTAATAAATTGTTGTAGTAAAGAAGGAGTTTCAATTTGGGCGGGGTTGATCTCGAGAATCCAAAGTTAACCTTTTTTATGGATAACATTGTGCCAAACATTAATTACTTTTTGAAGCAATTAGAGACAGATGTCACATTCTAATATTTGATTATTGGCAAACATTTAGCTGAGATGACACTTAATGATGCAGTCTATGGAGATTTGTATCAGTTGAAAACGCTTGATTCGTGTTGGAGCTGACCCAAAAAAGGATGATAGGGATTGAAGGACACCATTGGTATGAACTTTATCTTTACGGGCACAACTCAAAGTTTTTGTAATCATATCTATGCAGTAGTTATTTATATTAGTAATGAAATTGGATTAGAAAAGTATTTTAACAACACGCCCAACTAAACATGTGTGTTACATTAGATGTGCATGGGTCAGTTTTGGCCCAAAACAACAACCATAATATAACTTTTGTTAAGTCGTTATTGGCATATTTGTTACTTTTGTTGATATGGGTTTGGAGGATGTAGTGCTCTTAAAGTTCATGTGTTTTAAAAAAAAAATTGAATGTTGAGAATTTTACTAATTTTGTATGGAGTAACGGGTCAAAACGAGTTGTTTTAGCTTTTTTGGTTTGTGTGAGATGGTGTTTTGCATAACTGGTTACATGTAGAAAAAGTATGTTTAAAAAAATGGTCGTTTGTGTTTGACCCTAGCTTTGTTTCGTCTTTCTTCGTTATGTTTATGTATTATTTAAGCTTACGTATTTGTGTATTTTCACATATTTGTTTAATGATTTTTAAACAGTTCGTTTTTGTCGTCTCTTTGTTATCTTTTTCATTTCTCTGCTATCGATTACCTATATGTTTATGCTTTGGCTCGAGCTTGGTTGCGCAATCTAAGTTTAATATCTAGAAGTCCAAAAGATGAAAAAATTAAAAATACTCAAGGCTCGTTAAGGCTTGACGAACCTAAACGAGGCACAGGCTCAACAACTACAACAGATTATTTGAGGCCCGGGCTCAGCTTGAACTCGAAAAAGCCTGGCTTGTTTCGAGCTTTTATAGATTTGAGCTCGAGTAGCTCGTGAGCCGCTCAACTCATTTGCACCCTTTATTGTTTACCTTTTTATATTAAATTAATCATTGTGCAATCAATTATATAACTTCAGTGTTCACTCATGCAGACGATACGAGTTAAAGATCCTTTAAATTTGTCTAAGATACACAAGACATACTGAATCGATTATTTGAAGGTTAGAACCGTAATTTTGTCTTCTGCACTTTGTAATGGAATCCCCATGTATGATATTTTTTATTATGTTTTCATCGAAAGCTGTAAAATATAATATGAATAATAAAACTAACAGAAGTAATTCAGTGAACATAAACCAATGTAAAGTTGTAAACTAACGAACATAAACGAATTTATATGAACTGAAAATAAATCGACGTTCATTAAACGAAGTCATAAATATAACATATTTTAATTTAAGTAGAGAAGTGCTGGAGTTGGATCATTAAAAAAAATTGATTGAAATGACAATATAACGTATTGATTGAAATGATTTGTTCCCTTAAAGCACAACCTGTTTAAATTGGTTTACGGGTCAAAATTGCAACCTTTAACTAAATGTTTTCTTATTCTGTTTTAGGGGACAACATCAATTCGCAAATTTGGAGGAGGTTCAGGCTCTATTGAAGGTTATTAATCTAGAAGAGCAGGTTTCAAGGCTACATAAGATGTTGGCACCATATATTATCATCATCATCATCATCGTACTCAGTATATCCCACCAATAGCAATGCTATGGTAGGGTCTGAGGAGGGTAAGATGTAGACAACCTTACCTCTATCCCATAGGGATAGAGAGGCTGCTTCCGGTGAGACCCCCGGCTCGATAGTAGTTTTGCATCAAGCCTTGGACATAAGGCACATAGCACTCAATCATCGAGACACCGGCTGATTGGTGCATGTGCCCTTGTCTTTCGGCTATCAACGCCACCATATGATGCCTGATTAACCTTCCGCCACTTTTAACGTTATTTTCATGAGATTAGTAAAATAACGTCAAAATTAGTGCAATTTTACTTTTGCCCACATGAGGGTTCACACATATATACATTATATGCGCGCACCGCAAGCAGGGCGTTCAATATGTAAAAAATTTATAAGAAGTAAAATTTAAATATTATACTTGTTTTTTTTCATTTACTTTTATTATAACATTTATGATATTTTGGTGTTTGTAATGGCAGGAATTAAAAAAGATGTAATGAAGAAGCAACCATCTAAAAAGGAGTTCCTTTCACATGTGGAATTAAGTAGCGAACAGAAGAGTATTATAAAGCGATTATAACGTGTAGTTATCAATTTTAACTTGCTGAGATGGAGCTCAGGTAAATTTTTAACCTTATGGATCAATTAATGTACTATTATTTTAAATGAATATATATCGGTGTACATAAACGAATGACACAGTTATTATTCATGTCACTTATTCAAACCTACATGCTGATTTACAAGCTATGCCCCCTGCTCATCGGTACGGACAGAAAAACGCTTTTAGAAGTTAGAGTGGACGGTAGTAGTGTGTCAAAATAGGTGTAGGTTCAAACGTGGTGCATTCAATATGTACTGAACCGGGCTAGGTTAGGTCGAATTTGGATGAATTAGGGGTTCGTTAAGAATGTGTTGCTACAATAGCGTGAGGAACAATTCGTTGTGTCTAATAATTTATTAGAACTAGACTAAGGTGTAATGGGCCAAAAAAGTTTTAGATGTATATATAAACGAACATAAAGGAACGGACATAAACGAGTTTAAACAAACGGACGAGACATGTGTTCATGTTTGTTCTTTTAACTAAAGGACTAAATGAAAAATATTGGTTTTATAATTATAATTAACGCCTCACAAAATTTGTTTGATGGTCAACCTAAAAATTAACTTGGTTTATTTTAATCTACGCACAAAGTATCCCATTTTAAGCGAATCAGTTTTGACCCGCTACTCAACTTGGCCATCTTATTCAGTTCATAGACAGTTTTGATTTTTTCTAATTGCAGCCTCAAATTGTTAAGTTTACCAACCGGACCAGTCAGCACGGTAAGTTGGCTTTTTGGCTGTCTGGGCTCGGGATTTGTAGTTTTTATGCTGATCGGATTCGGATAAGTCAGCTGTTTTTCTTTTAAACTAGATGCATCATACATGAACACACTTAAATGAACACAAATGAACAAATATATAACCATTAAGTAGATACGCATCTACATAATATTTAATTATTTTCTATTAATATGTAAACGAACATAAATAAACGGACATGAACAAATATAAATGAAAGAACAAAACATGTGTTCGTTTATTTAAACGAACACAAATTTTTTTTTATGCCCATTCATTTATTAATTAAGCGAACATAAGCGATCTTCCTCTCGAACGATTCATGAACAGTTCACTGAACGTTTGGTTTATTTAAAGGCCTATGTATTTGTAATATTGTAAAGTGTTTTGTAACATAGATGTATTAATATCTTGCTATTATAGTTTGATTTGAGGAATTGTTGAAATGCAGATGTTCGTCTTCTTTTTTTTTATTATTATTTTGATAAAGTTGTGTTATTTGGTAGGGTGGGTATTATAGCACTAATAGAGTAAAAGTTGAGCAAGAGGCTAATTCACATGTTAGTGGTGAACCAGAGCCACTATTAGTAGATAAAACTACATGAACTGTTGGGTAACAAATGGAAGCCGCATCTACATATGTGACTGCAAGTACATCCAACTCAACTTCTACATCTAATACTGAAAAGTCAGATTATGATGAGCTTCCGAAAGTCAGATTATAATGAGTAACATTGTTGTGTTCATGCAATCTTGAGTTAAATGATGCAACTGTTGTTAATTTTGATTATATATTTAACCGTCTGCTGATATTTTAATTTTAACCGAACACTAAACAAGTGGTTTTACTTTCTTTGCATATATTTGTAATGATATGAAAGATCAGTTAACCGAACACTAAACAAGCGATTTTACTTTGTTTGCATATATTCGTAATGATATGAATGAACAGTTACCCGAACGCTAAACAAACGGTTTAACTTTGTTTGCACATATTCGTAAACATGTTTGTGTTTGTTCGTTAAGGTTAAGGTGTCTAATTTTGTGAATAAGTACTGCTATGTTTTATGCATTTATTTCCTTTGATTGCGTCATTTTTATTGAATTGTAGTAGATATATTATATAAAAGTATTTATTTAAGTAGAATACATATGAATGTAAACACCATAAAAATATAATTTATAACTATCATAAAAGTTTAGTAGACACCATGCTCAGTTTGAGCTGACATTTGATTTGGAATTAACTAAGAATTTCCTACTGCTTTTGTATTTGCAGATGGTGTTTTTAAATGAACTTGAAGAAGTTTCCAGGCTGATTATTTCCCTTACACAGGTAAAAAGCTAATTTTAACTTTCGTTCAATTTTAATTTGAAGGATCATGAAAGACCCATTTTTTTTTGTCATAATTAGTCAAATGTTATGTTGGGAGATTGTAAAGTTTGCATTTTATGGCAGATTCTATAATATTTTTATTCTATGTGGGTAAACCTTTCATGATCTCACTTTGTTTCTATTTTTGCAGGGTGAAAATGGAAGAAGACTGAGAAGAGAATTGCATAAAATGAAGCCCTAAGGAACCTGAAAGAGAGCTTCTTATGAACCCCGATGCTTGAACGTTTCAATCGTTTCGACCACGGGTCAGCCTAAAGGAAAGCTTTCTATGTTGAAGAAGAGTTAGCGGGTGTCGGTGGTGTAACCGTCTAAAACCGGGTAGACACGGTCAATCAGGTGAATGCTGAGTTTGAGTTTTGAGTTTAGAATATTTAATAACAAAATTGCAAACAATGAAGCAAAGGAAAGCAAGTCTTGAGTCTGCATAGGCTGAAAAAGAACATACATAAAGCGAGCACAAGAAAAAGTAGCGGAATAAAAAAAGTGGATTCGGAAAACGATTTAGTTACTTTGTTTGTAATTTTGTTATCAACCTAATCATTCTAATCGTGTGTTACAAACTAGAGAACTAATTGTATATCCACCACCACATATTGATGTTACATGCCCGCGCGCTGCAACGGGCGGGTACAAAACCTTGTTTAGTTTTATTTAGGAGTTCAACTTGGAGAAACGGTGTTGTAGATAACTCTAACATTGTAACATGTGCTTTCAAAGTACTCGTTTATGTAAAGTTGTTGCTCTATAGATTTCATGAACAAATTATAGGTTTCATCATGACATTAGACTACTCAGCCATCAGACTGTATAGATCTAGAAACGACTACCGCATTGTATATTTTCGTCGTCGTAACACCGCACGGGTTAAAAAATGTAAGACCTTGGTGGTATACTACTTTGGCGGTACACTACTTTTGTAAGAAAAAATGAATACTCTTACGTAAATGTAATAATGAATCCTCATTAACAAATCTTGTTTTGTGACTAGATTTGGTGATGAACTATTGATAATCCGAACTAATATTTCTAGACTAATAGTATTTTGTAGAAGTTTTGGAATAATTTTACAAGAAGATTATTAAACGAATAGGAAACGAGTGTCGCGTTGTAAATTATCGCCGCCGCATCACGCGGGTACCTACTAGTGTGTGTGTAGATATATAGGGAGGGGTTATTATAAAAAGATAAGAGTGTCTAAGAAGTGTAGGAAGAGATCTAGATCGTTGGATGTGGTGATCCAATGGTTAAGATGGAAAGTTGTCTAAAATGTGAGTGTGTTTTATTTTAATGTGTTAATTATAGGCAGATAAGGGTAAAAAAGTCAGATCCTTCAACTGATTATCTAAGGGAACTCCTACCTTTAAGCAATCATTATACTATTTCTCTTTCTTGTTGTAAATTATGAAGTGTGTTTTGAACTATAGTGGGTGTTTGGGATTCCTTATTTCCACCTCCTTATAACTTATTCTCATAAGTTATAAGTTATGAAAGTGTAACTTATAACCTATTCTCGTCACAACTTTAAATTTTGCCAAACACTTTATGACTGTTATAAGTTATAATGAATTAAAATAAACAATCCCAAACACCCCCACAATAGCATAGAAGAAGATTTATACACTATCTCCGATAATCATCCTGTAGTTAATATTTCTTCATCTCAATCAGCGGAGTGTTTTTCCAAAATCAATCTTAAAGTTATTCGTCGGAGGGTTTATGTTGCCATAATCTTCTTGTTTGATCAGTTAATTTAACAAAATCCTTTTCTTTTGTTGAAGACAATGGAGAAGAAAGCACCTTCAATTGCGTTAAGCTTCATGTTGAATAATCAAGGTGTGTCTTTTAATTTTGTTTGATTTAATGTGGTATTTTTTTAAAACCCCCAAATTTTTAGGGTTTTGCTGTACTGATTTTATTACTTATTTTCTATTGTGTGTTTAATTATAACGATTGGTGGGTTATAGGTTATAGCTATGTAAGTTATTTCAGAAACACACTAATCGGTTTACTGGTGTGTTGTATTGTGAGTTGAATATGAATTATTGATTTTTTTTTCTAGGTGTGTTTAACAAACCGTGACTGGTTGTTGTGTTTTTTGAGACTATTGGTAGGTTATAGGTATTGGATATGTGACTATTAATAGAAACATAGTAATCCTTTGTATCAGGTGTTCTATTGTGAGTTCAAGATGAATTATTGTAGTTTTTTTGGTTCAATATAAAAGAAAAAAAGATAGTTGAAGAGGTAGGTCCCAGCAGAGCCCAGTTGGATCCGCAAGACTCACCTCAAAGAGGGACGTCTGCGCAGTTGAACCCGCAAGACTCACCTTCAACAGGGGCGTCTGCGCAAAGGCTAAACTCGCAAGACTCACCTTGAAGAGGGACGTCTGCGCAGAAACCAACTGGATCCGCAGGACCCACCATGCTCAGAGACGTGACGTCCTTACGCGCAGTACGCAAGCTGTTCCCGCAGGAAAAGCCTCCCAATGGTGAAGTATCCCGCCTGTTCCCGCAGCTGCGGATACAAGCCATCAGGGAAGGCTACCTGCGCAGCAAGGCTACACGCACAAGGCACTTAACTCTTAAATAATTCAGTAATGTCACCTGAAGAAGGAGTGAGCAAGCCGGGAACACTCCCGCCCAAAGCCGGGAATACTCCCGCCCAAATGAGCCAGTCCGTACGCAACTGGAGGACCTTTTGTACTGTACCTGACGAGGTATGGACAAAAGGTCTGACCAAAGCAGCGACAGCTCACTGTGACAAAGGAATAGTACACAGCCGGCCTGGTCACTATCAGCCGCTGCCTACTCACCAACCCCTGTCACTATTAGCCGCTGCCTACTCACCAACCTGTCGTAGCACGTGCATAGCCTGCAGTTGGTGGAAAAAGAATAGTACACAGCCGGCCTGGTCCCTATCAGCCGCTGCCTACCCAACTGCCAGCATGGCATGTGCGTAACCCACAGTTGGCAGAACAGGAATACTATTCAGCCGGCTGTACCTTCTTGGAAACCTACCTTCGGCTATAAATACTCCAACACCTTGGAATGGTATGGACACATTACATTACCTTATCACATCTTATCTTCTCTAGCAATCTCTTAATATACACTTATATTCAAGAGCAATCTAGTCTGATTCTCACGCCGGAGGGTGGTCACAAGGAGGTACCCCCCCCCCCTTCTCAGTGACGAGCTCACGGTGTCTGTTTTGCAGGTCACCAGAAGAACTATCTTTGCCGGACATAACCCCTCGTGGGAAACATCTATTTAACCCCCAGATTATTCGTAATCTGCCCGGGGTCAATTAGTGTTTCTTCATTGGCGCCATCCGTGCATAAAGCTAGAACTTGTTCTTTTTCAGTTTTTTCAAAACTTCTGGAAAGATGGTTAACGTTACTCCAGTCCCCAGGCCAGGGAGTAACCAAGAAACCCCGGTAACCATAACCCCAGCTACTGGGGGGAACACCGACGAATACACACGTTTTACGAACACTACCCCGGTTACCCAAGCCGGGGCAAGTGCAGTAAATTTTACGAACACTACCCCGGTCACTCGAGCCGGGGCAAGTGTAGTAAACAATCATCCCCTGGGATTCATTGATACCCAGGAGGAAAGCAACAAACGAGGCTCCCCCGCCAAACACTTGAACAAGTTAAAGCGTGGGCGGAAGCACGTCAGAAGGAATTCCAAGCTGAGTTGGATGAACGCTTGCGTTCACTTCAACAGGCTGAAGAATTCGGAAGTACTCGACAACAGCTCAACATGAGCAGTGAGTGCGAGTACTCGGACGATGATCGGGAGGAATCCGACACCGACGTAAACCCTCGCCATAGGGCGAAAGGGAAGCGTAAGGACATGGACTTCCAACCGAGAAGGAATTTTGGAGAAACTTTCAAACCAAAAAACGTGGGTAGAAACCCACGTGACTTCTCCAAAGCTTTTAGACCAACTGTTGCAAATGCGGGAACGTCCAAGTTTGCAAGGGACATTGCGGAAGCAATCGCCCCGAAGAGTGCCAAGCAGATGCCCAACATCGGCACTTATGATGGTATATCCGACCCAGACGATCATTTGAACAGATTCATAGCGGGGGCAACCGTCAGCAATTGGACGGAACCCACGTGGTGTTATATGTTCCAGATGACGCTAGTTGGAGCGGCTAGAGCATGGTTTGACCGTCTACCGGTCCACCACATCTATGATTGGGCAGACTTCCAACAGAAGTTTAGCCAACACTTCAGCCAACAAAGAAAGTATACCGAAGAGCAATGGACAATCCTCAATTGCATTCGAGAGGAAGATGAATCTTTGCTAGACTTCATCACTCGCTTCAACTCAAAGAAGCTAAGTCTGGGTAGTATTAGCGAAGATCTTGTTCGCGTTGCTTTCATCCAGGGCGCAAAAGACCCAGAGCTCATCCGCACCTTAACGGGTAAAGATGGCATGCCATCCACATGGGATGCCATCATGACAGCAGCTAAACGCTTCGCGGAAACGGAAAAGCAACTGGGTAGAGATCTTCCCCAGAGCACAAACCTCTACACCCAGAAAACAAGAGAAAATAATGTCCTTACCGCCCGACTAAACAAAAAGAGGAAGCTAGGCATTTGGCAGTCAAGGGTAAACTTTGACACCTCATCCGGCTCGCACCCTCGGTTAGGCGGAAATGATAACCTGCAGTCGTCGAACCGGAACTCCAGATGGACGCCACTCACCAAAAGCGTCACCGAGATATTCGACACCGAGAGGCTCCCATGGCCAAAGGCTCCAATAATCCGAGAGCATCACAACGCTGATCAGAGCAAATTCTGTGACTTCCACAGGACAAGAGGCCACAACACCGAGGAATGCGTAGACTTGAAGGACATCGTCGAAGCATTTGTCAGAGATGGGACGCTGACGCACCTCGTGGCGTAATGAACGCTGAGCAGGCTAATGCGTGTAGAACCCCAGTTGAGGAAAACACGAATAAAACTGCAGCTTCAATGTCGGAGACTACATACTGCGTAAACAACGAGATTCCGAACCAAGTGCGTATCAGCTCGAAAGGCTCGATGATACTCCCAAGAACATGGAAGGGAGCTCAATTACACAGTCTGCATGTAGATCAATTCCAAACTTGTAAAAGAAAAGGCCCAGAGCCACTTCTAATGGAAATGATTCTCCTTATCACATTGACGCTGATGGTCTTGCATTTATACTTAATGAACTTTCCACACTGATATGCCGGTTTTCACCGCATAAATAAGTGTGAAGAAATCGTTGCGTGTGAAAGGCGGCAAAACCCGCGTAAGCACAAAAAACAGATGACAACCTTCACGCAGGTCAGTTATAGGTAAAGTTGGGTCATCCCACTAAATGAAAGTGCCGGTCCTACCCGCGCAAATCATGATAGAGGAAACTGAACTAACCTATTGACAACCGCGCGTCGAACGGTTAATTTATTCAAAACACTGATGGGTTTTCACCGCATAAATAAGTGTGAAGAAATCGTTGCGTGTGGAAGGCGGCAAAACCCGCATAAACACAAAAAACGGCAAACCTTCACGCAGGTCAGTCATAGGTGAAGTTCGGTCATCCCACTAAATGAAAGTGCCGGGCCTAACCGCACAAATCATGATAGAGGAAACTGAACTTTAACCTATTGACAACCGCGCGTCGAACGGTTAACTTATTCAGAACACTTAGAAAATCTCTTCAAGGAAAAAATGAAGAAAACCTCCACGCAGGTCAGATATAGGTAAAGTTTAGCCATCCTACTAAGTGCAAGTGACGGTCTTACCCGCACAATCACGAAAGAGGAAGCAAAACTTTAACCTATTATCTGCCACGTTGATAGGTTAACTTATCCAAAGTACTTAAGAAATTGCTAAGTTAAACTAAAATATGCACAAGCGAATCATATATTGTTTATGCGGCAAAACAAGTGCCAAATTAAACTATAATATGCATGAGCAAGTCGTATAACGTTTATAAAGCAAGAGTGACGGTCCTACCCGCACAAAAGATTTATATTCTATAAAAATTCAACTGTTACAAGAATGGCCGGGTATCTACCCGCCTACAAGAATATAAATCTATACAAAGATATAAACCTATCCTAACAGTGGGAAGGATCTAAAGGTTCAAGCTTCAGGACAACTCCCTCCAAACCCACTTGTACCCGCACCATCACTTGGCTGTGGCAGTTCAAGGAAGGTCTTGAGAATGGTTAGCCCATCATCAGCAGCAGCAACTTCGTTCACCTTCTCCACCACCGGGTGCGGGAAGGCGGCATACTGGTTCACTGCTTGGTCATATACAGCTTCAGTATCCACATCATATAAAGGGAAGTTGGAAGGCGGGATGCCCTTCTCAACGAACCCTAGACCAAGCAGGAAGCCAGCCTTTTCCCCATTCTCATGAGAAGCGTTGAGGGCTGCGCTCATGGCATCGTCATATGATGTGTCCGTGAAGACCCGATGCACAACCTACAAAACAAAAATACAAGTATCAAAACCTATTTTGCCCTTGGGGGCATCGTACACCGTCTGGTGTGGCTCAGGAAACTCAGGCTCAAAAGGCTCGAGCATGAACTTCCTGACGATGTACTGATACTGGTCGACGGGAAGAGCACACTGGCACTCGCCAGCAGTACTCTTATCGTCCCTATCAGAAGTGGACGTCGGGTTCTCAGAATACACGTCCGACTCTTCAGCAGTAACTTCAAGATCATGAGAAGACATGTTTTGAATGTAAACAAGAACGATTTCAGGAGAATGCTCGACAGAAAAGTTAGAGTATTCGCCGGAAATCGTTTAGAAGAAGAAGAGAGGTGAAACTGTGAGTTGAGATGCAACCTCTCCTCCCTTTATATATACTCATCGCAATGAATGCGATGAATTTAATGCGGAAGAGAGAGGAAAACGCTGGTGCAATGAAACTATGACACGTGGAAAAAGCAAGCTGGCAACAGCTGTTGACAGGACGCGTGCCGTAAACTTCGCGGCCACGCGCCCGAAAACTCGCGCCCACGCGCCTGAAAAAGCGCCTGGAATGACCATATACTGTCACGTCACCATAACTTCCTGCACGTCCTGACACTGTCAGAAGAAACCGTCGGACGACGTTTCAACAGTTTGGACTGTTCTTATCCTTTCACCTACTCTTCGAATTTCAAAAAGATCAAAAAGATTCAAAAGTAAGCGGGACTATACCCCTTACCTTGGCAACCAAGTAACTATAAGACAGGTGCGAGTACAGTGTTAAGGCAAAACCCTTCACATACTTAGCACCTGCAGGGAATTGAAGCCAAGAATACCTCGGCAACCAAGTAACTATAAGACGGGTGCGGGTACAGTGTCAAGGCAAAACCCTTCACATACTTAGCACCCACAGGGAATTGAAGCCAGGAATACCTTGGAAGTAAAGTAACTATAAGACGAGTGCGGGTACAGTGTCAAGGCGAAACCCTTCACATACCTAGCACTCCGCAGGGAATTGAAACCAAGAAGGATCTTCTGGGCCATGCTTGCGGAAACGGGAATAACATCCCCGCATAGCGGGAACGTCGAGAACTAGATTGTTTGAAGCTCCAAGATGGAATTGGTTGTTTTAACATAATTGATCACAAACCTCATGGAGAATCTACACAAGTGGAACTCAACGCTCCTGACTTGCGAGGAGGTTACAGACCTACCCGCATCATACCCAAAGATCAAGCAGAAAAGTCGGGAATTTCTGCACGTATTAGGACTTCCGCGGGAAGAATCCCAATGAAAAACCTTAAAACTAAACCCTTTTCAAAACCCTTTGCTTAAGTCCAAAAGTTCACCTCACTTATTAACAATTCATGAGAAGAACATTGGACTGGGGGGACTTGAAGAGGTAGGTCCCAGGAGAGTCCAGTTGGACCCGCAAGACTCACCTCAAAGAGGGACATCTGCGCAGTTGAACCCGCAAGACTCACCTTCAACAGGGGCGTCTGCGCAAAGGCTAAACTCGCAAGACTCAACTTGAAGAGGGACGTCTGCGCAGAAACCAACTGGATCCGCAGGACCCACCATGCTCAGAGACGTGACGTCCTTACGCGCAGTACGCAAGCTGTTCCCGCAGGAAAAGCCTCCCAATGGTGAAGTACCCCGCCTGTTCCCGCAGCTGCGGATACAAGCCATCAGGGAAGGCTACCTGCGCAGCAAGGCTACACGCACAAGGCACTTAACTCTTAAATAATTCAGTAATGTCACCTGAAGAAGGAGTGAGCAAGCCGGGAACACTCCCGCCCAAAGCCGAGAATACTCTCGCCCAAATGAGCCAGTCCGTACGCTACTGGAGGACCTTTTGTACTGTACCTGACGAGGTATGGACAAAAGGTCTGACCAAAGCAGCGACAGCTCACTGTGACAAAGGAATAGTACACAGTCGGCCTGGTCACTATCAGCCGCTGCCTACTCACCAACCCCTGTCACTATTAGCCGCTGCCTACTCACCAACCTGTCGTAGCACGTGCATAGCCTGCAGTTGGTGGAAAAGGAATAGTACACAGCCGGCCTGGTCCCTATCAGCTGCTGCCTACCCACCAACTGCCAGCATGGCATGTGCGTAGCCCACAGTTGGCGGAACAGGAATACTATTCAGCCGGCTGTACCTTCTTGGAAACCTATCTTCGGCTATAAATACTCCAACACCTTGGAATGGTATGGACACATTACATTACCTTATCACATCTTATCTTCTCTAGCAATCTCTTAATATACACTTATATTCAAGAGCAATCTAGTCTGATTCTCACGCCGGAGGGTGGTCACAAGGAGGTACCCCCCCTTCTCAGTGACGAGCTCACGGTGTCTGTTTTGCAGGTCACCAGAAGAACCATCTTTGCCGGACATAACCCCTCGTGGGAAACATCTATTTAACCCCCAGATTATCCGTAATCTGCCCGGGGTCAATTAGTGTTTCTTCAATAGTCAACGTAGTGTGTTTGATGATAGCCACAAAAGTTACATGTCTATGCGATACAACCTATTAAGAGTAAAGTGTATTAACTAATGTGTTCATCCATTGTTTTTGTCACTGTGTGTCTTTAAAAGCATTGTAACAATATTGACATTTTAAAAATAATCATAATTTCCTTTGCGTGTTTAAGTGATTGTGTTAGACATAATCAGAATGTTGTCAAGCAGGAATATTACATCAGATTATGTTTAGCTCATGTAGGGTGTTGAACTATTGGTATTACATCAGGTTGTTTTGAATTTGGATGTTTCATGCTATATATGTAGTTTGTTTTTCCCCTTTGCTTTGCTGTGTGGTAATATCCATTTTTTTCTAGTTAAAAACCTAAAGAGCCAAGAATCAATGAAAAGAAGTTTTATGAAGCTTATAAATGACAAAGACGTAACAAGAAGAGCTTGATACACGGAGAAAAGATATGGCAAAAATTTTACTTTCGGATATAAATACGTCAAAGACCGAAGTGATACAAAAGTTACATGAGTATGAATTTTTTTAGTGCGGCTGAGTAGGAAGAGTTATATGACACAATAATTGGTATAATTTTGGAGTGCATCAATTGATTAGTAATATCTTTTGATAACAATATGAAGCTTTATTTGTTAATGTTTCAATTCGAGATGAGTTGTTTGAATTTTTATTTAGAATTTTGCTTATGTAAGAATGTTTCAGGTCATTTAGGTAAGTTTGTTACTTATAATATTGTAAAAAACTACGTAATTTTTTTTTGTATGCTTTAAGTAATTTAGGTATCTATTTTTTACTCCTTTTGATAAAACAGTAAGAACCATAGACATCTCATAACTATTTTGGAGTATATTATGCTTTTTTATTGAAAATTAGCATGTCGCCAATATTGTTAAAACACTATTCAATAGAAGTTGTTACATAATCAAAAAATCAAAACAATAAATTCACAAAACAGTGGCATTCTCATGTATAATCCTATTGCTTTTCAAACTTGCCCGACACAAATTTTTATTATATGACTAAAAGACAAATCGTATATAAAATGTTAACTATAAGACTTTGAGTATTATAAGAAATTAACTAAAAATCAATAATGTAACATTAAAATATATTCTTAAGAATGAAAACATAACATAATATAATAACTATAACACTTTCACCATCTTTCATTGTGTTTGTCATGCTCCACAAAGAAAGTTATAGAAAAAAGGGAAAACATGCATAACAAGAAGATAATTATTTATATCTGTCGTAATTCATGATAAAGTTTATTTAACTGCATGTATGTTTGCTTGAAAAAAATATATAATAAAGAATTCATATAACTGTTTGACCAAATCAATTGTTATACTTTGATTAAATCAACCATAAAAATGGGAATGTTCATTAATATTGATATTAATTCCAAAATTAAAATATTTCTAGTTTGACCATCCTACCCTTATGTGTTATATTTTATCTAATGGTCAATATCACTTCTTATATTTTTTACGAAAGTTTATTTTTTTATTTTAACCTTACTATATATATATATATAGGGGAGGGTTATCCTAAAAACAAGTAGTTTTCTAGGAAGACTAGGAATAAATCATAGCCATTGGATCATATCAATCAATGGTTGAGATTTAAAATTACCAAAAACTGTCATAGTTTCCTAGAAATACTCTTTCATCATTATAACCGACATAGTTTCCTAGAATTATTTTTCACCATAGGTTTTAATGTCAAATGTCAAAATTCTATTTGTTCTTACCATTCTTAGAAAACTTCTTCTTTTTATTTGAACCCTTTTCTATATATATATATATATATATATATCTTTATATATATATAAAATGGTTCAAATAAAAAGAAAGAGTTTCATAAGAATGATAAGAACCAATATATTTTTAGGAAAACTCTCCTCTATATATATATATATATATAATTTAACTATCTATAAAATTGTTTACCATGAAATCCTACGTGTCACTCTCACATCTCTCCGCACCCCCCTCTGAGTCCACCCAAATTGTTTGATTTTACGTCATTCAATCCTCAAATTTCGTAGATGTCCATGGGGTTGAATAGGGTCAGTCAAACAAAACGGGTTTTGTTTTAACTCTATTCATGGTCTCCCCTTTCCACTGTCAAACCTAAATGACCATCCTCTCTGCTAATGCCTCTTCTTCACTCCTCTGTATATATGTGTCTTTATCATCAAGATTTTCATAGTCTCTGCAAAGGGTATCGAATCCAGTTTAATCGGCAAAATAGGCGTTTAATCGTCGCCTCCTTCGTTGGTTGTGAAATCCGCCGGAACTTCTTCTTGTAAAGCAATCCCCTCTCTATTATCTAGGGTTTCATAATCTAATCATATACGTCTTTTGATTTTTAAATTAGGTCTGTGAATCTGTCAATTGTTTTAAAACATCATTGATTATGCACAATAGTGATTATTAAGTTGATGTTAATCTGGGCAGTTATACTCTAGCTATACCGTAAGCCAACCAAATCTGAACTGATAGGGAGCAGAACAATTAATTAATCAGCAATTTTGAGCGAGTGGTTGCATACCGGACAAAAAGACAACATGCAACTTCTGAGGTTTGTTTATTGGGCAGTGATCTTCGATTTAGGTATTGGTTAGTCGATCTTTCTAATCTAGAATTTTTTGATGCTTGAAATTGTGCCTCGATTGCTTGCATTGTCTTTAGTTTCTTGATTTACACAACCCTATATTAAACTTGTGAAACAGGAATCTCAACTTCAGCCATTTTACCTCATAAAGAAATTTGGAAGTACATCAAGATTCATGGGGAAGCTTTTCATTAACAAATATGCATAGGTACTATTTCAGTATATGGTTTTAGGTTCTTGGGGGAAGCTTACAAATCCATTTTTGGAGGATTTTGCAACTCATATTGGTGAAGTACTAAAGTTGTGATCAACATTCAACAAGTGTTTCTGTACGCGTAGGAACCAGATCAGCATATCTGCTGCTGATATATATTTAGCGTCACAACTTGAAGATAAATGCAAAACTCAAGAAGAGATGTGTAAGGTCACTAACCTTATCAAAGTCATTTTCTAAAACAACTTTATCAAAGTCATTTTGATCGAAACCAAAATGACCATTTAACAACCATAAAATTGTATGTTCTTTAAATCCTAGATTTCTTTGTTGCCTCGCCTATATCTTTGGTGCGACAGATGCAATATCTTTTAGAATTATTTGATTTCAGATTTGTTTTTAGTTTGAATCCGCTTGTAAAATGTTCGGAATCACATATAGATAGGTTAACTTTGTTGAGCTTTTGGCATCCATTTTGTTTTTTTTATCAATGTTACACTTTACTTTGTTAGGCTGACTCCAAAAAAAAAGTCAACATGCCTGCAAAAAAAGGCATCGCAGGTTGACGGGTCAAACTAACCTGAACACGACACGAACCTGAACATTATGTCACTCACGTTTATAGTAGCACAACAAATAATTTAATTTTAAATTCATAAATTACATATTATTTATTATTTTTAGAAGGAATTATGCTTAAAGTATTTTGTTTTTGTTAATTGATTCATTTATTAACAGTTTCTAGTGGAATCCACTTTTCGTGATAGTTGTTGTGACTACATTTGCACTGGTTGGCAATCAGGTTTCGCTCATAACCATATGTCTAGACAATATCGAGGTTTGTTTTTTTTTAACTTATTAACTGTACTGTTGTTAGTTAGTGATTGCTATAGATTTGTTCTTATGTGCATTAATATTATACATGTCGTGCCTGGGCATTTGTGTAGATAGGTGTACAACTTTACATTTTGGCTTATTGGTTTACTTAAGAGTATATTTATAATAGCTTTATAAGATTTTATTGTGGCACTTTTGACCCTCAACTGGTCAAACGAGTAAAAATTTTTAAGTAAAATTGAAGCTTGGTTCAGTGATGGAAAATTTTGTAATATTAATTAGTTATTAAATTTTTTTAAAGTTACTACTGGCCGTGAAGGTCAATTTGTTATTACCAATGACTGGTCATAGCCATTGCCAAGAAAACAGTTTAATTGTGCACTTAGTAACACCTGTAAATGTTGCCAATTTAGAAACGGCGTAAATATTTTTTCGTTGTTTTTAGTATTGATGAATGAATTAATGTTTGACGTGCGATGTATCTAACAAAGCGGCGCGGTGCTAACACCAAGAAGCCTTAGAAGTTACAACCTAAATAGTAAAAGAGGTATATTGATGCTTTTTTCATATTATTTTTTCTATAAAATGTTAACCTGCTTGTGTAAAACAATTTTTTTTTGTGAAATGATTTTTGTACTATAATGACTCGAGTTTAATATATGATTGTTTGTTTGAAAACTAAAATCTAGGTCGGAGATGAAATTTTCTTCAAAGGTATTCTAAACCCTACTGAGCCTGTAGCAAGAGGATGGGTGAAGAGCTTGAACCCAAATGAGCTAGTTGGTGGTAGATAGATTGGACAAAAATGGTATGAGGTAAATGTTCAAGTACCAATAAAAATAGATGAAAAGTTGGTGAGACCATATGGGTTATTTTCCACAATTCAAGATTGTATTGGTGCATCCATCGCATGGCCTTTTCCATTCATCTCGGTATGTATTTGTTAAACTTGTGATACGAATAATTTTAATAACATGGAACTTAATGCTTATACATGGATGGTTTATTTGTAGGTAGTCCATGAGGATTGAGGACGTACACATTATGACTCGGGATTTTATTGCTTTTAATTTTTTTTGTTGAATGTTACAAGAGTTTATGTTGGATAATGATATAAGTTATTTATGTTTAGTTTTTTTTTGTTTTAATGAAGTTTTATTTCTTTCAGTATTTAGATGTCCATAGCCATATAGTAAAATTGTGTGTGTGGACGTTTAAAAAATGGTTGTATAATATGATTTGTTAGGACTTCTAATTTTTGTCCTAAACGTTAGAACATTTTAAAAGTGTCATATTATGTTTTTTAGGACGTTTAAGTTGTTCATAGATATATTATGCGACCATGAAATTTAGTTTCAAAATCTTGTTTGGGTTTCTTGGTACTATAATGTTCCATCATCAGGGTTCTATAAATTAATTTTTAAGGGCGCTTGTATGTGTATCAAAAGTTTACAATTAGGTAAGCACATGTCAAAATATAGTAAAAGCATCCTAATATGTTTTTATTGTGACGTTTTTTGTGTTGTTAATGGATATATTATGCGACCATAAAATTGGTTTCATAATCTTACTTGGGATATCAGGACGTTTTTTGAGTTCCGAGACTTATTACGACCCCTTTACATGAAACGCTTTTCTCGTTGGTCCTATTAAATGAAAGGTCCTATAAAATAGCATTTTAGGAAGCTTTTGATTGTACTAAAAAGCCCTTTTTGTTGTAGTGATCGCTGGCCCTCAAGCTGTCATGTACGTTTGTTTGGATCCTTACATACGTGGTAGATGGTGGGCACACAGCGCCACACCTGGTTATATGCCTGCGTCATGACGGGCCGGACCTAAGTTATGTCCGAGAGAGGGTAATCATGTGTATACTGATGGTAGCTAAGTAATCTCGAACTCTGCGGTGTTTGCTGAGCGGTTTCGAGTAGAGCTTAAGTTTTAATTGTAGTTTAGCTTTTAATTTGATTATTCCTAAGCCACGATGGGTCGAGACCTAAGTTATCTCTTTAGGGGCAATTATGTAAATAAAATATTTTATGCGTCAGCTTGTTCACCAGCATGTGTTGCTGACGTGTTTTCAAATTGTTTTATAGGTAACGAATGATAGACGCGCCAAAAGAATCGAAGTGACATCTAGTCGATCTGATGGCCCAAATTCTGCTGTTAAACTATAAAATATGTAAATGGTGGTTTATGATAAACAAATTAATCATTTTGTAAACATTAACGACTATCTTTTAAATCCTATATTTTGTTATGTAAATATTAATATTTAAATCCACGCTACTATTTCCTCACTTAACCCGTAACTCAGATTTATTTACAAAAACGGTACCAAATGTTGGTCGCACGCCCAGGCCTAAGATGGGGTGTGACAGGTTGGTATCAAACATCATGAAATTTTCGGACCAAAAATGCCAAGTTACAAAGTAAAAGGACTAAAATAAAAATTCTGATTTCTGTCCAATCGCGATACGCGATCCTCCTAGACCCAATCTCATCACGTATCGTGATGACGTGGTTTGACAACAGACACGTGTCCCGCCACATGTTCCCACGGGGCACTGCGTCAGCCACGTGGCAAAGCTACTAGGTGATTCATCAAGCCTAGTCGCGAACGCAACGTCCTTCCTCTAGGCCCATCCTTAATAAGACCCATTGCGTATCGCCATGGGTCAGCTTGACAGCGGCTATAAATAAGGCCACCAGCCCCTCTCATTCATCACACAACTCATGATAAAAGTTTCTCTCACTAGAACTCACTCTATCACTACCTCGATAAACGTTCCACCGACCCTCCTCGAAATCCATGCCCAAAACCAACGTTACCTCGAATCCCGTGCCATAAAATTGACGATGTTATCTTGAAGTGTGTACCACCCCGAGATGACCTGACGCCTTGCCTCGAAGTGCGTGTCGACTAGTTTTGAAAACCGAAGAACCTTGATTTACGTGCAAGAAGGTGTTGAACAAGATTCTCAAGAAAACGTAAAGGCGTCAAAGTGCTGCTCGAGTGTCTATGGAATAATAAGCCAACCAAGATAGGGAAAATGCCCGAATAAAATATCAATATAATATTAACAAGCTTAGGCCCTAGTCGATGGTAAACTCGATACCTCGAGAAATAAATAAATAAGGAAAATATAACAAAGAAAAACATGAAATATGAAATATTAAAGTAAAAGTAAATCTTTATTATTATTATTATTATTATTATTTAAGTTTCTTAGATAATAAGTAAAGAAACAAAGTATACGTCTCTTCTAGAAGATGAAAAGTACTATTTAAGAAAACTAGAACTAAAGGTTTAAACTTGTAAAAAAAAGTATTTTGAATTAAAGGTTCATAAAGAAAATATAATTGAGGTAACGATTATACAAAAGAGACTAAAGGTCTTAAGCTAGATTAAAGATCTAGTATTAACAAAAGGTTATACTCGTACTATAGGTCCGAGATGGCTAAAGAAACACCGATCAGTGAAGTGAAGCTGATCCTTTAAAAGGTGAATACGCCCAACTTTTATAACTTGTTTAACCGAGTCAAACAAATTGATTACATGAGATTACCTATCTCTACAACATTATAAACAAAAGTAATCCCTGGCCCTCAGGCTGTCGTGTACATTTGTTTGGATCCTTACATATGTGGTAGACGGTGGGCACACAGCGCCACACCTGGTTATATGCCTTAGCCATGATGAGCCGGACCTAAGTTATGCTCAAGAGAGGGTTATCATGTGTATTTTGATGTTAGCTAAATAATCTTGAACTCTGAGGTGTTTGCAGAGCGGTTTCAAGTAGAGCTTAAGTTTGTAATTGTGTTTTAGTTTTTAAGTTGATTATTCTTAAGTCACGATGGGTCGAGACCTAAGTTATGTCTTGAGAGTTAATTAAGTAAATAAAATATTTTATGCGTCAGCTTGTTCACCAACATGTGTTGCTGACGTATTTTCAAACTGTTTAGCAGGTAACGAAGGATAGACGCGCTTGAAGAATCGAAGTGACATCTAGTCGATCTGATGGCTCAGATCCTTTCTTTAAACTTTAAAATATGTAAATGGTGGTTTATGATAGACACAGTAATCATTTTGTAAACATTAACGAGTATACTTTAAATCTCATATTTTGTTATGTAAATATTAATATTTTAATCCACGCTACTATTTCCGCACTTAACTCATAACTCAGATTTATTTACAAAAACGGTACTAACTGTTGGTCGCACGCCCAAGCTTAACATGGGGGTTTGACAATTTGGTATCAAACATCATGAAATTTTCGGACCAAAAAGGCCATGTTTCAAAGTACAAGGGCAAAAATAAAAATTCTACTATTCTGTCTGATCGCGATACGCGATCCTCCTAGTCTCAACGTCATGGTGTATCGCGATGACTGGGTCTGAAAACAGACACGTGTCCCCACGTGGCACTACGTCAGCCACGTGGCAAAGCTACTAGGTGATTCATCAAGCCTAGTCGCGATACGTGACGACCTTCCTTTAGGCCCATCACGTATCGCGATCAATTATAATATTTATTAAGGATCTGTTAACCCATCGCTATACGCGATGGATCCTTAACAAAACTCATCGCATATCACGATAGGTCTGCTTGACAGCGGCTATAAATAAGGCCACCAGCCCCTCTCATTCATCACACAACTCATTATACATATTTCTTTCACTAGAACTCACTCTCTCACTACCTCGATAAACGTGCCACCGAACCTCCTCGAAATCCGTGCCCAAAACCAACGCTACCTCGAATCCCGTGCCATAAAACCGATGATGTTATCTTGAAGTACGTACCACCCCGTGACGACTCAACGCCCCGCCTCGAAGTGCGTGCCGACGAGTTGTGAAGACCGATGAACCTCGATTTACGTGCAAGAAGGTGTTTAACAAGATTCTCAAGAAAAGGTAAAGGCGTCGAAGTGTTTCTCGAGTGTCTAGGGAATAATAAGCCAAACAAGGTAGGGATAATGCCCGAATAAAATATTAATGTAATATTAACAAGCTTAAACCCTAGTCGAGGGTATACTCGATAACTCGAGAAATAAATAATTAAGGAAAATATAACAAAGAAAAATATGAAATAATAAATATGAAAGTAAAAGTCAATCTTTATTATTATTATTATTATTATTATTATTATTATTATTATTATTATTATTATTAAGTTTCTTAGGTAATAAGTAAATGAATAATGTATACGTTTCTTCTTCTAGACGAAACGTAGTTTTTAAAAAAAGTAAAACAATTAAAACTAAAGGTTTAAACTTGTAAAATAAAGAAAAGTATTTTGAACTAAAGGTTCATAAAGAAAATATAATCAAGGTAAAGATTATACAAAAGAGACTAAAGGTCTTAAGCTAGATTAAAGATCTAGTATTAACAAAAGGTTATACTCGTGCTATAGGTCCGAGATAGCTAAAGAAAGACCGATTAGTGAAGTGAAGCTGATCCGTTAATATGTGAATACGCCCAACTTTTATAACTTGTTTAATCGAGTCAAACAAATTGATTACATGAGATTACGTATCTCTAAAACATTATAAACAAAAGTAATCGCTTGCCCTCAGGCAGTCGTGTAAGTTTGTTTGTATCCTTACATATGTGGTAGACGGCAGGCACATCGCACCATACCGAGTTATATGCCTCCGCCATGACGTTCCTGACCTATATTATGTCTGAGAGAGGGTAATCATGTGTATACTGATGGTAGCTAAGTTATCTTGAACCCTGCTGTGTTTGCTGAGCGGTTTGGAGTTGAGCTTAAGTTTGTAATTGTGTTTTAGTTTTTAACTTGATTATTCCTAAGCCAAGGTGGGCCGAGACCTAAGTTATGTCTTGAGGGGTAATTAAGTAAATAAAATATTTTATGTGTTAGCTTATTCACCAGCATGTGTTGCTGACGTATTTTCAAACTTTTTTACAGGTAACGAAGGATAGATGCGCATGAAGAATCGAAGTGACATCTAGGCGATCTGATGGCTCAGATTCTTTTGTTAAACTTTAAAATATGTAAATGGTGGTTTATGATAAACAAAGTAATCATTTTGTAAACATTAATGGGTATATTTTAAATCCAGTATTTTGTTATGTAAATATTAGTAAATAATCGACGCAACTATTTCCACACTTAACCCGTAACTCTGATTTATTTACAAAAACGGTACCAACCGTTGGTCGCACGCCCAGGCCTAAGATGGGGGTGTGACAATCCACATCAAAATTAAAGGCAATAATGACCGGTAACGTGTCACTGTCCCCCAAAAACGCATGTTTCAAATGACTAGGCAAACCTTTCAACTCCAATTGCAGTAAACATTCCAATGAAGGCTTTGTATCCGAGTTGATTTCAGCCAGTAAACTTTCAATTTGATGGGGCCATGGCGGTCGCCCCTCTAGCTCCACCAACACCTCTTGATTTTTCTATTCCATCCTCAATGCACAAAGCTGTACATGTTCCAAAAAATCACAAACACATGCTTCCAAACATCTTCTTCATAATCATGCGGGTCACACATATCAACTATGTCAACCATAAAACACTCATCACCAAATAAAAAATAAAGAATTAGAACCGTTAGTAAAAACATTTAATCTTATTTTTCTATTTCCAAATGCCATATCAACCGTACCCAATCGAAAGTCAATAATAGCATGAGCGGTATTTAAAATTGGCCGACACAATATGACATTTTGTTGTTGTATCGAGTCAACCGATAAGTAATCCAAGACCAAAAAGTCAACCGGATAGTAAAATTCATCCACTTTTACCATAACATCCAGCACAATCCCTTGGTGAAATTTATGAGATAATCTACTAAACCAACTGTTATCTCATGTAACATCCCGAAATCTCCAATTATAATATTTAATATATTATTTATTATGATGGAAAAGTTTACTTGAATTATAAGGGAAATAATAAAGATAGGTCAAGTAGGCTAATTCAATGGAAATAAATATGGACCAAAAAGGAAAGATGGACCTAAGGTCCATGGGCTTAAGGGAGTATAAATACCCATTAAACCCTAATCCTTTATATTTCCATCCATCTCTACACCATAGCCTACACCTTCAAAAAACACACACAAACACTCTCCTTTATTCCGAACCAAGATCCAAAGGTGAGAACCAGAGCTCAATAGTGTTAGAGCATCGTAACGAGTCAAAACCGATATCAAGACTAGATCGCATGTGTAGATCGATTTGTTTAAGGTACGTTCTATAACGAAAACTTGTTCGGCTCATTTAATGATCCTAGATCTATACATAAATGGTAAAAACGAATCAAACACAACGATTCTCATTGAAATTCGTTAACGTTTAATGGATTAATTAATCAAACAATAAGCCGTATATATAGAGAGATCAAACACACCAGTTAAATGAAATGTTTTGATGTTTGGATGATTGGGGTTTGTAGGCGCTGGGTATACGATCCTAATAATACCAATTTCGTGTTATTTCATCAAGATTTGAGGTTTAATTGAGAATCTGGTGTATGTTGATTGTTTATGTTCTTATCGATTTTGACTTTGACCACAGAGTCAAAGATCTGGATAAGGCCGATGCTCATTCGTCATGATTGAACGAATCGCTGGTCATTCATAACGAATGAGGTTACATGTGTAACGAATGAGCCCTCATCGCCCTATAGGAGTCACGAATGACCTTATTCATTCGTCATTTGTCCATTCGCCATGATGAGACAACGAATCAACCCATTCGATATAAATACATTCATGTGCTCCTGTAATGAATGAGCATTTCATTCATCTCAAAGAAATCACGAATGGCCTAATATATTCGTTACTCAGATCAAGCCATTCGTTATAATGAATGGAACCATTTGTCATAACGAATTGGATAGCGAATGAGGCTTACCAGAGGCCATTCGTTATAATGAATGAGTTAGCGAATAAAATAATAATTTAAACATTCTAATGAAATTTGTGTTAACGACTGTTAATGAAAATAATTTTTTTCCAAGCTGACCTGACTGCTCGACCCCATCCAGGGGCTCTGCCCCTTGGACCCTGCTAGGGGCTACCGCCCCTAGACCCCGCTGCCAGGGGCGCTACCCCTGGTCCCCCATTTGTTGAGGGTTATAATAAACTAGAAATACGATATGGGTAGTGATAGTTAATTGATACGTATAATTGTTATACAGTTAGTCGTGCCCAGTTAAAGAAAAGAGTTACCATTAACTCTGAAAGGAACCGAGTTCAGGTGAGTTTCTAGCCCCATTTCCTTGTTATGTTTTCTGGGTTGTGTGTATACTCAATGTGATTAGTGTTTGATCTCAAATTAACACTTACTAACACAGATCTAAGATCTGAGTTGTTTATCGATTAATCCTAAATACGGATCTAGTTCATAATTGCCATTTAATTATCGTTAATATGTTATATGTCTATATATATGTGTATGTATATGTTAATAATATTAATATGAAGATTGAGAGAGTATTCGGGCAGAGGTTCGATAATTATCTCAAAAGCTTAATATTAAATAGTGACCAGGTCACTATATATAGAAGATAGACGTAGTTCGTTAACATTCCCTAACGAACTAGGGCCTATTTCGTTACATATATTAAATACGAAATAAAATTAACGAGTCACCCCCTGATTCGTTAAACATCCTTAACGAATCAGGAGGGATAAAACCTTAAGTCTTAGTTCGCTAAACATCCTTAGCGAACTAGACATTACATTAACGAACTACAAGTTAAATTAAATGTTTATTACATTAAACAAAACGACAAATACTTAAACGATTAATACAAAGACTCAAGACGCAAAACTGTGCACTAACAGACACCCCCCTCGTCTTGAGCTCTTTGTCTTTGATCTTCATTTGAAACGCTTGGAATGCCAGTCTCTGCAACTATGAATCCCGTTTTCATAACAAACACGCACAACGCGTTGGAATTGCATAGCCAGATCATAGTCTTCATTGCGCTCAATCAAAATCTTGTTCTTGTGCAGCACGTCATTGTTGGTCTCAATAGATTTACCAACCACATTGGATCGATAATCTTGATAAGCTCAGTCTTTAGTCCTTTACCCAGCACAATGACGGCCTCACCAGTACGATTGTCATAGTACCAGCGGTCGAATGAAAGATGCATGTGTTGGTGCATCATCTTCACCGGCACCCGCTTCATCGTCTTCGGCGGCTTTACCTTAAGAACAAGCTTCCTCCAGCCAGTCCTTGGATCAATTTCATCAATACGTTTACGTGTAGGGACCTGGGGCTTGAAGAACTTGAAACCATGATTGACCTCGAACAGTAACTGTTGATGAAACCACTCAGATGTCCGGTCGCCACCACGATTGATAAACGGACGACATGCGAGGGTACAAACATCCCAACGCGGTAGGGTAAGAACGTACATTATCGTCTCATAGTACTGGATTCCCTTCTCCCATTTAACTATACATACCTTAAGATCAGAATCATATAGCCAGGAGACAATATCACCATGAACCTTCGAGACAATATCACCATGAACCTTCGATACCTTCGATATAGCCAGGAGACAATATCAGCAGCTTCTTCCTTCCGTTCTTGATCAACATGCCGATACGCGTTGATAATCTTACTCACCTTCTTATAGCTGAACCACTTAGAAATATCGGCATCAGTTGGGTTCTCAATCGAGTTGAAACGAGTGTCCACAACCTTCTTACCCTTGGACGTCTTTTCCAAATCATCCTCAGCTGCTTTAACCGTTTGCTCATTGAACACTGGAGCACCTTGATCAACATTTGTGTGTTGAAACAAGTCAGGATACTCCTAAGCAGTGACGTCTTCCATCTCAACCCTTGTGTGTTGAAACAAGTCAGGTATATGTAAGTTTATATGTCGTGTGTAATCGATATATTGACGCGTTTAGACGTTTGGAATAATTAATTAATTACAATAATTAGTGAACTTCGTTAAATAATAATAAAAAAAATTGAAATGTCATTCGTTTGATTATCAGTCTGATTCGTTACAAACATGTAACAAATCAATTGATTCGCTATTAGGTAAATATGTTAACGAAATAGACTTAGCGAATTACTATTCAAAGGAATGAACTAGAATATAGTTCGTTATGATTTAACGAATTCAAATCTGATTCGTGGATTAAGTTATTCGCTAATCTAGTTCATGTGGCTTATTAAAGAATTGGACACGAAAGAATTTCAATTCGCTAAAAGTAACGAATGGGCAATAATGCCTTGATCTTTGACTCTCATAGTCAAAGTCAAAATTAGAATAAGAACACTGAAAGTCAACAATACGAATCCAGTATCGATTAATCCATAATCATCATTGAATAACCGAATCAACAGGCGTAGCGATCTCGGAAACACAATACGAAGCACACGGTGTTGAAATTGAGGTTCAACACCATGAAATAAGTTAGGTCTAATTGGAGTTTTAATAGAGCATAAACATCCGAAAACATAAACACTCAATTGACCCGGCAAACAATAATCAAACCCTGATTAACGTCCACCAAGAGTCTCGGAATCTCATTCCGATCACAATGAAACCAAAATAAACTTCTATAACACAGTATGACATCGATTAAACAAAGTTTTAAAACTCGTAAAACCCTTAATAACAAAATTGCATAATTAGGTTATCAACACAGTGTCATTTTTGACGAAAGTCACAAAGAAGTTATAATCTATACCTTAGCAACACACTGGTATACTCAAAAGTTCTAATTTCGAAGGTCGAGAAAATCAGAAAAATTTTGAATAGGGTGTCTTTAGGTATAAGGAAGATTAGTGAATAGTGAAAGACGGTTCGTTTCACATCTGTCCTTTATACCCAGTCTTAACATGTTTCCCAATGTACGAATTGGCCTAATTCGTGTAAATTTTGAAATAACGAATCGGGTTGATTCGTTATCCAAACTGAACACATGAGATGACGAATTAGCCTTAATTCGTGCTTGATTCATTAAATATGCATAACGAACTAGACTTGTTTCGTTACAGAGTGCGGAAGCGAATTAGGTGAACGAACCAGAGTGTAGTTCGTTAAACAACAATCTAATTCGTTATCCATAAATAGCGAATCTTAATTTATTTAATTTTAACTTAAATAATTAAATAAATTGAATAATTTACAATAATTATCAAGGTCGTTTATCTCGATAATCAAAAACCTTAAATACGTTTTACGTTCATTGAAAAACATAATGTACATAAAATCAACTTAAATAATATATAAAAAGAGATATAAAATACTTTTGGTATTTTGTAAAAATTAAAGAATGTATTTACAGAAATATCCGAACTAAAGATAGACAATCTTTTTGTGTTTTTCTATGATTTTCAAAAGCAGTGCATATTTTTATATTTTTTTGTAGAGTTTGAGCAGAGAATCATATTGACCAAAATGCCCTTCCATCACAGTTTTATATTTCAGCGATATTATGACTGGCGTTAAGTCGGTCATTGATATTGTTGTCCACTTAAATCTTATAACAAGCCTTCAAGCATTTTTATGATATGGTTTAGCTTCAATTAGCGCACAGTATATCAGAAACTATCAGCCCCTAATCTCGGTTCAAGCTTAATTTGAGTTTTGCCAAATCACCCCAAGTTGACTTAAACCGTTATAATGTTGATCAAAATTTTGCATGCCAATTGAGATTTTATAAATTTTGAGCAATGCATTAAGTTTCCTTTACTGTGAGTGAGTATGCACGAGTCCATCTTTCGGCTTACATACATTGTATCCCCTAGGGTCCCTTTCTTATTGGTATTGAGACGCACGCAAGGGAGGAACAATTGTATGACTAACAGCGGAGTTTAATCAAGTCAGTAATTTGGACTATACGAAGTACAGCAGCGATCAAGTTTAATGACTTTGGGTTTGCTCTAAAATGCGAGTGAAATATTCATGCATATGAATACCCAGATGATTAAGCTGCATAAAGACTCACAGTGTCCAGAATCCTAACGCTTGTTATTTGCTTTATTATATTTTTGGGTGATCAACAACTATAAGGCTTGAGTATGACCGGTTATTACATTTCTGCCACCCTCACCAAGACTTTTGCTAGAGACTAACACCTCTTTCAATTTGGCTTTTTTAGGTTTATATCACTTACTTTACTCTAATAGCTTGTTTAAGACCTATCAATGCACCAATGATTAAGCACTCAGTCTTTTAAGCTTATTTCTTTCTGGATTTGGGGTCAAATAATCAATGTATAATCATTTTCTCTTTTTGCTTCAAAAACTCAAAATTTTGAGGAGCATAAACAAAAATTTAATCGCCCCAGTTAATTTAAGTTCATAAATTAATGGCTATCCTATCCATCTACAAGTAGATAACAGGACCAATACATGCAAGCATGCTTCACAAACTTAAACAACTGACATAATTTTCAGCAAAAAAAAAAAAAAAATAGAAAGAGAAAGCTTAACGAACACCCCAAATACTTTCCATTATCAGGTAAATGACTATCCCGAAGATTTTCAAGAAATTTTCATAACCAAACATATACAAGTAAGTGACTTTCAAATAGTAGTAAATGACATAATTTTCAGCGAACGTAAGCAAAAATCTTTTTGGTTTTTCTCTTTACAAACTAAAAACACAATCTTTTTGTCTTTTCGAATTTTTCTTTATAAACAGAAAATTTCACAATCTTTTTGACTTTTTCAAAATTTTCTAATGTTTTTGGGTTTTATCTATACATACGAAACTCACAATATTTTTGTATTTTATAAGATTCCCCCCCCCCCTAAAACCTAAAAACAAAATAAAAATAGAAATCAAAATTAACAGAAAAGACACACAATTATCCTTGTTTCAGGGTATCAGCAAGGGTCTTCAATCCAGTTATACCAAGCAAAAATTGAAAACGTGTTTTATCAAAGGCTTTGGTAAATAGATCGGCTTTTTGAAAATCAGTATGTACTTTCTCAAGGTCAATTAATTTCTTTTCATAACAATACCGTATGAAATGATTTCGAATTTCGATATGTTTCGTTTTAGAATGTTGTACGGGATTCTTGGTGATACTAATAGCAGCAGGATTATCAATCAAAATGGGAGTAGTAAGAAACTTCAAACCGTAGTCGCGAAGATGTTGTTGTATCCACAAAACCTGGAAACAGCAACTCGAGGCTGCAACATACTCAGCTTCAGCGGTTGAAGTGGAGACTGTTGTCTGCTTCTTACACTGCCAGGAAACAAGCCAGCTTCCTAAGAATTTACATCCTGCTGTGGTAGACTTGAAATTGATCTTTCATCCCCCATAGTCTGAGTCTGAATAAGCAGTAAGATCAAAATTATCATCCTTGGGGTACCATAACCCGATATCAGGATTTCCCCTTAGATATTGCAGAATACGCTTAACCGCTGCCAGGTGAGTCACTCGGGGACTAGCTTGGTACCTAGCACATAAACAAACAACAAACATTATGTCGGGTCGAGAAGCAGTTAGATACATTAAAGAACCAATCATAGCACGATAGAGGGTTGGATCAACGGTATCCTCGAATTCATCCGGGGATAAATTGTGACCCACGGGAAGAGGAGTAGAAGGGATTTTTCGGCAGTAATCTTGAATCGGCTCAAGACGTCGTTCACATATTTTGTCTAATGAATGAAGATTCCTTTCGCAGACTGATGAACCTGCAACCCTAAAAAGAAATTCATCTCTCCCATCGAACTCATCTCGAACTTGGTTTGCATTGATTTCTCGAACTCCTTACACAACTTGTCGTTTGTTGACCCAAAGATTATGTCATCAACATAAATTTAAACGAGGAGAAGATCATCACCAATATTCTTATAAAACAAAGTGCAGTCGACAGTTCCACGTTTGAAACCATTATCCGTCAGATGGTCGGCGAGCGTGCCATACCAAGCTCTCGGGGCTTGATGTAGACCATATAATGCCTTGTTTAATTGGTAAACACGGTCATGATAATCAGGATCTTCAAAACCTGGAGGCTGTAAAACAAACACTTCCTCATGAAGTTCACCATTGAGAAAAGCACTCTTGACATCCATTTGATATACTTTAATATTCTGGTAAGCAGCATATGCCAGAAAGATTCGAATTGACTCTAATCTTGCAACTGGAGCGTATACTTCAGTGTAATCAATACCCTCTTGCTGATGAAAACCTTGCACCACTAACCGTGCTTTGTTTCTCACAATTACCCCACGATCGTCTTTCTTACACTTGTATACCCACTTAGTCGGAATCGCCTTCTTGACTCTAGCAGGTCTATCGATAAGATCCTAAACACCTAAACGTGCAAATTGCTGTAATTCTTCTTGCATGGCTTCTACTAAAGAAGGATCTTGAAGTGCCACACGAGGAGTCGTTGGCTCAACTTGAGATAGAAAACAAGTGAATTTAGCAAGATTTACAATCCCAGACGAGTGTAAGTCAGCATAAGCACATAAGACATTAGTTTCACCTGATGAAGCAACTTGATGACGTGTTTGAACTCCCACATCAAGTTCTCCAATAATGTTTTCTTGTGGATGGTAATTATGAATCCGAAGAGTAGGATTCTCCAAAACAACAACATTTTCAAATAAATTAGTGTAATGTTCGCCCAATTCATGAGGTGAAACATCACTATCAAGTTCAATAACTTGATTCTCAACTGCATTATCATCAGATGGAGTAGAAGTATTATCACAATGAACAGCAGACTCATTATTAGGTTCTTCAGTTGGAGCATCAATCGGAACTTCAACATCATTAGAACTTGCAAACCTTGGAATTTCCATGTGTTCTTCAAAGTAAGCATGAACTAAATATTCATCTAGATGATCGGTCATTGGAGTAAATGAATTAAATAAGCCATCATAGTCAAACATCCAGTCGGGACTTTTTCCTTGAGGAGGAGTAGTGTACTTTTGACAGTCCACATGGTACCATTCTTCAACACAACTAGACGTGAAATTAAACACCCGTTTCTTAGGTGACGCATATCCCAAGAAATAACCTTCAATGGCTTTTTCATCAAACTTTCCCACATCCTTTTTCAACATAGTACAAGGACACCCAAATGGTTCCAGGTACTTTAAATTAGGTTTACGATTATTCAATAATTCATAACTGGTCTTCTTGAGTCTTTTAACAGTTAGAACTCGATTGAGTGTATAACAAGCAGTATTCACCGCCTCATTCCAAAACTGGACAGGAAGCTTTGAATCAGCAAGCATCGTTCTAGCAGCTTCAATCAATGTTCTATTCTTTCTTTCAGCTATACCGTTCTGTTGTGGTACATATGGGGCACTATATTCTCGATGAATTCCCTTTTATAAACAAAAGAATTCAAATACAGTATTTTTAAATTCAGTACCATTGTCACTTCGAATTCTCCTCACTTTTTGTTTATATAGTGATTCGATCTTAGTGATTAAATTTTGAACAAGACCCGGTGTTTGGTCTTTCGAGCTCATAAACAAGACCCATGAATATCGTGAATAATCATCTGTAACTACTAGACAATACCAATCTCCAGAAATACTCGCACGATTCACTGGACCGAATAAATCCATATGAAGTCGTTCAAGAGGAGTATCAATGGAATTTAATACCTTAGATGGATGCGGCTTCTTCTTCTGTTTTCCCTTCTTGCAAGCAACACAGTGATCGGATAACTTCAAATTCTTTAACGACCCACCCTATACTAGATCATTTGCCATCAGGTAGTTCATCTTTCGAACATGGATATGACCCATTCTTTGATGCCAAAGCACTGAGTCTTTCTCGGTTGCCTTCGAGACAAAACACGTTTCGATCGATGTAGATACTTTAGAATTCATATTCAAGACATAAATATCATTTGATCGAGGTGATCGCATGACAATCATGTCCTCGGGAATCACATAACCCGGTTTCAAAATCAGACACTCTTTGTCTGTAAATACTGTAGTGTATTGCTTATCACAGATTTGCGACACACTCAATAAATTATGGTCCACTTTATCACAATAGTTAACCTTCTTAAAAGTAATCTTTCCATTCAAAACATTACCTTCCTGTGTAATCATACCCCCAAAATTCCCAGCAAACGCCACATAACCTCCTTGAATATTTCTCACATTTGTTAACAGGTTGAAATTTCCGGTAATATGACGAGAACATCCACTATCCATAATCCAGGTTTCACCATATATGGTCTTGGATGTACCCTACAAACAAAAGAAAATGATTAGTTCAAAAAGGCAGCCCAGGCCTCAGTCTTGGGCACCTTATAGCTTCCTTGAGAAAAATTAACCTTAGTTGCATTCAATTGTTGTTCAGCAACTTGAGAATAAGTTACAGGTTTCTTAGACTTTCGTCTTAGATACGCAGCTTGAACTACATTTGAATTAACATTTTTACATAACGGTTCGGTTGGAATAAACTTAGGTTTAATGGAACCATGAGTTTCATTTACATGAACAACTTTTCGAGGATGTACATTAGAAAACATAATATGAGTATCATCCACATACGACACAGGTTGTTTCAGAATCTCCTTTACCAAAGGAACTGGTTTGGAATGGTCCTTGATAAAAGGATGAAAATTCTGATAGTTCCTTTGGCCACACTTTCTTACTACATGACCTTGTTGACCGCAAAGGAACCAGCTTCGCATGTCAACATGATGATGTTGAGAATTAGTCGGAACATGTGACACAGAAGATGAATAATGACTCACATTTTTTGGTCATGTTCTTAGCAAAATCATCAGATTACTCAGATTTCTTTTTCAAGTAGAAATCTAAATTAGAACAGTTTGAAAAAATTTTCAACGTATCAGTCCCAATTGACTTCACAAATTCAACTTTCTTAGCTTGTTTTAAAACTTGCTTTACTTTATCAATGGATCAGATGGAGCTGATGTTTTCGCTTGAGCATACAAACGTTCAAGTTCACGAATCTTGGAAGCTTCATTGTGAAACACACTCACAATCAGTTCAGGTTTAATGATACTTATTGGAATGTCTCTCAGTGAACATCGTGTCCATCCCCTTTAACTTAAACACACGAGCAGATGATGGCTTAGATGCATTAGGATTTATGAAACGCAACAAATCCTCATCAGAAATTTTGGGTTTTTCTGATTTCTTAGCCTTCACTGGTTTGACATTAACATGAGCATCTTGTTTCACCTTAGTTGTGTGCGAACCATACACAGCCTCCTCAAATTCATGAGGTTCACAAAGTATGTGATTAGAACTTGGAATGTTCTTGTTCTTGTGTATGATTTCAGGTTCGAACACATCCTCGATGATAACTTTGTCGACATTTTCAACATAAACTTTGTTGCTTTGAACATGAGATTTTTAAGGAGCAAATTGGGTTTTAACAGTTTCAGATTTTATTGGTTTAGGATTTTCAGAAATCACAGATTCTTTCACAATTACCTCATCTTCCTTTTTAGCAAAAGGATTAATTTTATAATCATTGTGAAACGGTGGAGGAATTTCAACAAAACCTATACCTTTCTTTGAATCTTTTTGTTTTCCAGAAACTTCAATAATTTCATTCAATAGAAAAGAATAGTTTCAAAATTTACCCAATTTGTTCTTCAACTCAAGAACCTCATTCTCAAGTTCAGTTATTTTTGAACGATGTTTCAAGGTTTCTTGAAACTTTTGGTCATTAATTGTCATTTTCACAGATAACTCAGCTTTGAGATCATGGTTACTTGTCGACAATGCTTCAATCTTTTCACGAGAACTCATTTGAGATTCAAGAGATTGTCGATAAGTATCTTTTAGCGAAGCAATTTCTCTGACTAAATTATCATTGTGATTCTTTAAAGATTCTAACTTAGGTTTGTTAGAATCACATTCAACACAAGTTACTTTAACTGATGATGTAGCAGAAATAGAATGACTAACCTCATTGATCTTAACCATGCATGCAAAAACAGTTGTAGGCTTGTCACAAGAGTCATCAGAATCAGATCCAGAATCATTATCAGAAGACACCTCACTTCCACTAGCATCATGAAAATCTTGAGTCAGCCCAAGCAAAGCCAAATTAGCTTGATTATCGTTACACAGTAGTCGTTGTGACCAATCATCTCCATTAGCTAACATTGCTTGTGACCCAGAACTTGATGGTTTCTTCTCAGCATCATTACCTCGTGGTGTTGAAGAATTTTGATTTTGACCACGAGGACCAGTATACTCCTTTTTCGGTTTGTCACATTCTTTTGCAAAATGCCCGAATTCTTGACAATTGTAACATTTCACCTTTAACTTGTCAAATCCCAATTTCTTGTTCAAGGCATGGAGATCTTTTCCGGTTCTTTGCATAAATCTTTTTACCTTACGAACAATCATTGCCATGTTCCACTTTAAATCCATGATTTCTAAGTCATCTGGATCAATCTGATCATAGTCTTCATCAGTCAGATCACTAGTAGCAATCTTGCTACTCACTAGATTTTCGTAAGACGTCATGAAAGCTGATATAAAAGCAAAATTTTGTTCAGCTTCTTTCATGTTGACATTCGGAGGTGAAACATACTGATTTGCTGTGGATGAACTTCCTGAACCAGCAGAAACATTTGGTGATCCAGAGTTACCAGCAGTATAACAACATTCTCTAGGATCACTATAGATGGTTGTTTCATTTTCTCTTGCATTCTGAGTGAGAAATGCAGTAATCGAGGAAATACTTGAACTTAGAGGCATGCTACCACCACAGAAAGCAGGATCTTGACTTTCCTTTGATGATTTTTGACACTTGAGGTCATATTCACGAGCTTCAATCTTTTGTAAAAACTCACTTGCAGTCAAGTCTTCATTAAAATAACTGTTTTCTTTTAATACCATTAGAAAAGTAGAGTACGAACTTGGTAGTGCACTCTTAATAGTATCAATCTTATCAACCTCAGAAATTTCCAACTTCATTTTATCCATCTCTGCAATCAAGTGATTAAATCTTGTCGTCATTTATTCAACCGTCTCACCTTTGAGTAGGTTAAAGTTTCTGAATTGAAACTTAAGCATAACCTTTTTGCTTTCAGCAGTGTTTCCCATACTTCTCATTCGGATATGTTGAAACAAAGAGGCACAAATTTTTATACTACCCACTTGGTGAAAAATATTCTCAGGTAAGAACATGTTAGAGTAGAGTATGCTTTTGTCTCTATCTCTAGTGCTTTCTACTCTTCCTGTGAGTATTGAGAAATAGCTCTAGGTCTGAAGCCTATGGTCTCATCCCCAATCATAGGAACGGTATAAACTTCATCTAAACAATATGGGCAGTCAGGATGAACTGATCCTAGATAAGCACGAAACCGAGGTTCCCACTTGGTAAAATCACTGAACTTCATCAAACGTGGACATTTCGAATGCGAACCAATCTCAGTATCAAGTTGCAACATTTGTTGCATTAACATATTCTGTGAGGCTAGTGCGTACATACCAGCCATTTTGAACAAGTTTCAAAATTCAAGGGTTAATGTTGAAAAATAAGGTTAACGAATGGTAAACAAAGTGACTGTAACGAACTGCAAACAATAATAGCGAACTGTGAACAGTGATCAACGAATTAACCTTAACGAACTTGAGGTTTATCAGGTAACGAATCAGAATTGAAGTTTAACGAATTAAGAAACGAATATGATGTTTAACGAATCAGATGGTCAACGAGTGAGTCCAATTAACGAATTGACTAAGCGAATCAATAAGTATAAGCTTGGCCAATTAGAAAGTTTCCTGTAACGAATCACTAAGATAAACTTAGCGAATAAGATAACGAACCAGCTACAGTTGATAGCGAATCAACTTATAGTGAATCAGGTTGTTACAACCGTTTGTAACAAACTCTGACACCTAATGCCATGTGGCAAAGATTGTTATAACACAATTTCCATGGTGACCACGTGTCACACGAATTTGTGAACACGAATCAGATGAATTAGCGAACCGGTTGACGAATTACTAGAAATTTTTAACGAATTGACTAGATTAGTTAACGAATCAACATGAATCTGATGACGAATCAACATAAATATGATAACGAATCATGATCATCTTCAAATCTTCAAATCAAAAAATCTTCAAAGAGAATTTCCAGATTTTCTGGAAATGATGAACACTAACCCAGAAACTTAGATTCGTAATACTATCTAAATTCTGAACCAAATTACACAAGTAAATTACCAAACGAATCGCACATCAATCCCGAATCCAAATCAACAATTCTCGTAACCCGATTACACTTAATCCCTATCCAATTTGACCACAAAACGATCCTCTGTTTCTCGGCCAAAACTCAGATTCAATCTCAACAATACAAACACAATCCAAACCTCAATTCCAATCCACAATTCCTTACCAATACCTTAAACACCTCAAATCCAGTCCAATCCTTCCATACTTAATCCAATTCAACCTTAATTCGATTCAAAGACAAACTGAACATAAAAGTAACATAAACTAACAATTCAACTTCTAAAATAACGAGTTAAATATCAAATTCAAGAGCAAAAGAGCACCGAAAGCTCTGATACCACTTGTTTGATCTCAGATAACACTTACTAACACAGATCTACGATCTGAGTTGTTTATCGATTAATCCTAAATACGGATCTAGTTCATAATTGCCATTGAAATATAGTTAATATGTTATATGTCTATATATATGTGTATGTATATGTTAATAATATTAATATGAAGATTGAGAGAGTATTCGGGCAGAGGTTCGATAATTATCTCAAAAGCTTAATATTAAACAGTGACCAGGTCACTATATAAAGAAGATAGACCTAGTTCGTTAGCATTCCCTAACGAACTAGGGCCTACTTCGTTACATACATTAAATACGAAATAAACTTAACGAGTCACCCCCTGATTCGTTAAACATCCTAAACGAATCAGGAGGGATAAAACCTTAAGTCTTAGTTCGCTAAACATCCTTAGCGAACTAGACATTACATTAACGAACTACAAGTTAAATTAAATGTTTATTACATTAAACAAAACAACAAATACTTAAACGATAAATATAAAGACTCAAGACGCAAAACCGTGCACTAACAATTAGTTAATAAACTCACCTTAAGTGGTAAGTGTATGCCAGATATGATTTATGTGAAAGTTATTGAAGATATAAATGAATGTTTGTCAGTACGTGAACGATCTTCGGATATTGCACGTATTGCCGGGAAAGGTGATTTTCAGAAGATTAATGTGAAGGATGCCCAATGCGTCTGTATATTATGATGTGGTATGCTTGTTTATGTGGGTACATTCTACGTCCGACATAGTAAGTTAGGATGGAAAATCCCTCTAACTTCCTTCGGACATAGATGTGGAATACACATTGTTCCTTCTATGGATAATATATATAGTGTTCCTTCTATGGATAATACATGTCGTTCCTTCTATGGATAATATATAGCGTTCCTTCTATGGATAATATACACTGTTCCTTCTATGGATAATATATAGGTTGTTCCTTCAATGGATAGTATATTGTGTTTCTTCTATGGATAATATATGGTGTTCTTTCTATGGATAATATACCGGTTGTTCCTTCTATGGATAGTATATAGTGTTCCTCGTATGGACAATAGTAAATGTTCTTTTGATGGATAGTATGTAACGCTCCTCTTATGGATAATTATAAAAGTTGTTAAGTGCAAAGAATAAAGTTGAAACTCAGATTAAGTATAACTATGTATCTTCGGATACGTATGATGTATGTATGTATGTATGTATGTATGTTGCCTGATTAACTAGAACTCACTCAGCGTAGCTGACTTTTCGTATGCACGCAGGTAAATATGTTTAATGAGCTAGCATAAGGATGGCACATGGCATGGATTGAACGCCAAGCTTCTGAAGATGGTAGAAATGATGTTTTAAATATGATGTTTTATGTTATGCTTTAAAGAAAAGATTTGTATGTTTTGTAATGATTGGTTGAAGTTTTATATTCCGCGAAAGTTTCTAATAAACTCTGCTTTGTAGAACTGTGTTTTTGAGTAAATCAGACGTTAAAGTAGGGTTCCCGGGACCGGTCCTTACATCTCAACCCATTTTAATGGACCAAAATCGTAATGGTCATATAAACCCCCCCCCCCCCCCCCGGTAAAATGCTTAATCCGGCTCCAAGATCTAACAACGCCCTTGACATTTGAAAATCACCAACTTGAATATTTATTAAAGGTGTTCCTGGATCTTAGAGCTTAGGAGGAAGATATATTTTTGAAACCACACTAACCTGCTCGATCAAATCAACCCGTTTAGGCACTTTTTGTAGCATCTTTTTGGTACACAATAGCTTTAAAAATTTTGCATAAGCGGGTATTTGCTCAATTGCCTCTAGTAAAGGAAGATATACCTTTACTTGTTTAAACACCTCCCACGTCTCCTATTTTTGAGGACCCCTTCTTGAAATTATATATTTCTTACCTGGGTCAACTATAGCCGAAGGAAATGGGACTTGACTTAATTCCACTCCCTTGTTTTTATTATTCAAAATTTCACCTGAAACTAGTTTTTCAATTACTTTTCCAAAAATTTTGTCTTTAGAAACAATTGTGGGCGAGGCCTTATCCTCGTCATTTCAACCCGCGTACTGTCCTCAACCACCCCATCAACCAAACCCAGTGATAAGTTAGTTTTAAAGTCTTTACCGCTTCTTAAAACACAAACATTGTTAATAGGAACATTACGAGAAGAGCTATGGGAAGGATTTACCTTGGTATCACTTGGCAATTGACCTTTATTTTTCTTCAAATCTGACACTTCGGTTGCAAGTTGAACCACTTGAGTGGTCAATGATTGAATAGCTTTGTCACAGACTTCATCTTTTTGCATGCGAACTTCATCAAGTTGATTCCTCTTTTGCATGTCTTGTTGCATCATCCTAAGCATATCCATGACTTCATTCCCACTAGAAGAAACTTGACCCGACGAACTACTATGACCACCACCCATGGTTGAAATTTCCCTTGAAAACCTTGATTGTTCTCGCCTCGAAAATTTCCTAGATTGTTGTATTGTTGGCGCCGAACAAAATTCCATTGATTCCCTTGGAAATTAGGATTGGATTGGTTAGCCGGATTCCCATAATGAAAGTTGGGATGATTACTCAATCCGGGGTGGCAAGTGTTCGAGTTCATGTTATAATTTCTATCACATTCCCCTTGACCTTGAATCACATTTTCCTCTTCCAGTTGTTCTTGACCCACCATGCAAGCATCTGATGCATGACCCAGTTCATTACAATTAGTACAAATGTCATATACCTGATTTGTAGTTTGCACCCCTCCATCGTCTACGGCATGTACTTGCATTCTTATAATTGTCGTCTTTGCTCTTCTTGCGGATTGAGCCTTTATTTTTTATGTGACAGACACTTTATCCAAAAATGCCCTACCGTCTTGCTCATAGTACCAAATGTACCATTTGTGATCGACATTAAATCTCGTGCATCCTCCGAATTCAACCCCTCATGAAAAGCACTCAATAACTACAAAAGAGCAATACCATGAGGAGGACAATTATTGATCATCATGTTAAACCACTCAAATGGTTCATGAAACATCTCGCCCGATTGTTGTTGAAAAGTTCTCAAACCCCTTCTTGCATAATTATTCTTTTGATCCGTGAAAAACTCTTCTAAAAACCTTTGTTGCATATTGGCCCAAGTATAAATCGATGGGGAGGGCAATGTATAGAACCATGTTTTAGCCTTATCTTCCAAGAAAAACTAACAAAGTACCAACTTGACATCATCTGATGAGAAACCTTGACCTCCAATCATGTTGCAAATGGATTCATACGCCTCCAAATAAAAGTAAAGTTCTTCCGTTGCCAAACCTTTATACTTTGGTAAACTTTGGAGTGAATTGGTTCTAACCTCAAATATTCTTTCTTGTTGATTTTGAGGAATAACCACCGGAGAAGGGTTATTAGTGATGATTGGTCAAAAATGAGCTTCAACTTTCCTTACCGCTGTCTATTATGTCTTCTTGGTAGCCCCAATGGTACTCTCGGTTGACCCATTTTCCTTTTCATGGGACATGGAGGTGCATATTGTTGAAGTGGTGGTGGGGGCAATTGTTTTTGCCCTTGTGGAGGAACTTGTTGCGGAACTTGTTGAATAACCGGTGGTTGTTGTCTATTATACTCATGAACCGGTTCCGGTTGTTGCCTTTGAGCATGTGCATAAGTCCCTTGATTCCCCACTTGATTTCTATCACCCCTCGTGTAATAACCTTCCTCTTCATAACCCTTGAACTCCTTTTTGAACCCATCACCATAACCGTCACCTTATGTTCTCAAGTATTGCATAAAAGGTGGTGGTTGATATTGGAACCTTGATTTTGGTGGTTGTTGAAAGATCGGGGTGGTATGAACTATAGGTGGTTCTTGTTGGTATGTAGATGATTGGTTTTGTTGGGATGATGACTGAAGGTAGGGAAAAAGTGGGAAAAATGTGGCAATGTTGATGAAGTTTGGTAGGTATATTGAGTACTTTTAGGCACAATTGTGTTGGTTGGTTTCACTTCACTTGATGAAGTAGGTATGGTAGTAGGAATTGGTGGAGGTGTGGTTGGCAATGTTTGACCCGTAGTGGGATTTGGTGAATCCATTGTGCTGTTCGATGTAGTAGGAGAACCAACGAGTCTGTTCTCCTGAAGTAGGACTTGTTTCTTCAAAGCGTTCGTTCAATTTCGGGATAATAAACTAGTGGTGATGACCAGCGAGATCCTCTAGTATGCATACACTTGTAAGTACCTGCACACTAACAAAACCAGTGTAAACCCGAAAATAACAAACAAAAACAACAAAAGTTAACACACATTGTGCACTACTCCCTGGCAACGACACCAAAATTTGACATGAGGTCGTAGACTCACTCAAATATAAACCAATTACACTAAATAGATCGTGGTAAGTGGGTATCGAACACAAGGAGGTTGTGGAAAATGTGTTATCAAGTAGCTTTGTAAACTAACTAAATGCATAAAATAAACTAAATGATTTGATTGTTTGGTTTAATTAACTAAAAATAACTAAATCACTTAAAAAGTTTTTAAATCAAAGACGAGAGGATATGTTCTCCCTCGGTTTTAGGTTTCTATGAATGTTAATATAAAGGTTTAATCTGAGATGAACTATAAAGATATAGTTCGTGATTATGTGGTTGATTGTGATAAATGGCGACTAAGTACTTGGATTATAAAACACAAGGTGACCACCCAAAGATCAATTAATTCATCCAAACCCGAATCCCTCCCAATTAATCTCAATTACCTATGGCACCAAGAATTGTTGATTCAGAAAATGAAATTCAACAAAACTAGAAATTTACCAATCAACACATCAACAACATAGCAATACAATCATAAAGATTAAACTACTATCTCTGATAAACATTCATAAAATATTCAAACCAAAACCATACAATCCGAGGGGAAACACAAGAAAACTTAGCCACGCATAACTTGGTTCGTCATCACTTCGATTCTAGTGTTCATATGGATCAACAATCAATATCTAATGATTAAACAACCCAATATATTGTTTTGGAACCTCGGAATCACCCCAAAGCCGTCACTAATCGAAAAGTATTAAAAAGATAACCTAAAAGTCGTCTAAAAACGAATTTTAAAGTTCAGTTACGAAATCTGCGTCAGGCCCACCGTAAGCTACGGTGGCCACCGTAGCTTATGGTGGCTTATATCAATCCTAGGCTGGGCAAAACTGCCTTACGGTGTAGTTTGTTCTTTAGATGCCACCGTAGCTTACGATGGCTGCCGTAAGATATGGTGGAGTTCTTGGTAGCATCTTTATTTCCTTAGTAAACATCCATCTTCCCTCGCCCAACCTCCCCTTTTCGGCTAGCTTCATTCCAACACATCAATTCCACTTCTTTTACGCCTTTTGTTCCTGAAATAACTTTTCACCGTAGTCATCCAATTCCACACAATAAACCGATTAATTTTATGCTTTTTAATGTTGTTTTAGCACGTAAGGGTTGTCCAACGGACCACCTGTCAACAAGTAAACGAAAGCTCGTGGCACTGCTCATCAGATGAATTCGTCCAAAGCTTCAAAGACGGTTAATGGTGATATTGTCTCGTGGCTTTATAATTCTGAACTGAAGGTATGTAGCATAAAGTGGGAACACGGTGTACAATATTATCAACATATTACCGATGTTCTTACTTTACCAGGATGGGACATGCGTATGTTGGCGAATAGACCGTTCGTTAATCATTTTGGAAGCCAGATGGCGGACTGGTTCTACCGACATTTGTTATACGAGGTACGTCACGGATGTAAAAATTTTAAGCCTCGCATTCCGACAAGAAAGTATATAGATGAGATTGATTCTAGAACTGGTTGGAGGAAGCTTGTGCTTAAAGTAAAATCATCGCAGAAGTTAAAGCGAGTTCTTGTGAAGACTTTTTCCCAAAGTCTATACAAGAAACTAAATCGGTGGTACTACGATAGCCGTACTGGTGAAGCTGTTATCGTGCTTGGATCAGGATTAAATACGGAGTTTATATGAGTGATCGTCCCGATGTGGTTGGTAAATTTATCTGACTCTGATAGCGATGCATTATTGAACAATCAGATCAGATGGGCTGAGATGAAAGACTACGATCTCGCTATGCAAATTTAGCATTTGGTGTGTGTTTGCCATGCGTTCGGAGTTCATATATTGGAAGACCAAAATATTCAAATGATCAAGATAAAGAGCTCGAAACGATGGGGAGTTTGTTAGTGCATGTTTGGGCGTCTCGGTCTTTTTTTATCTATGTATTTAGTCTTATTAAAAATAAATTCAAAAAAATAATAAAAAAATCATAACTCAAACTATAAATAAAACACGAAAAAAAAGTAAAAACTTAAATTGTTTCCGCCATCATTCCCGTTACAAAACAAATAACGAAAAGACACAATGTCGAGATCAAAGACATAATGGCGAAAATGAACAAAAGACACAATTATAACTAAAAAAATACACAACAGATCACAAAATATACCACAATGTCGAACTAAATATAGCACAATGTTAATTAATATAACACAATATAAAGAAAAAAAGACACAATGTCAAGAAATAAAAACACAAACAATAATGAAAATACACATAAAACACAATGATAAACAAAAAGACACAGTGACTTTTTTCATTTACCATGTTTTTTTATGAGAACGAGAAAGACGGTGGAAACATTTTTGTGTTTTTACTTTTTCGCTTTTTTATTACATTTTGAGTATTCATTATTTATTTATTTTTAATTTTTTAAGGGGTTTTTTTTTGTGTGGCTATAAATCATTCTCATTCTTCTCATTTTTGTTTCCTTTTATAGAATAAGTTGACCCTATAAATATATGCTTAAAAGTTGATCCATTTTTTTTAAAATAAATCCATTTATCTATTAGGTTTTTTGTACATTGTTATATAAATTTGTAAATTATATGTATATGATTTAAATCTATCTATTTATTTTTCGGTTAATTTAATAAACTATACATATATGTGTTAAATTGTAAGGATAGCGTATACCAATCACTTTCAAATATAATAAAGTTTATCATATTTAGTTTGTTGGGTTTTTTTTTATTAAGGATTGCTTCGATTTTTTGTGGAACCTAAATTTGATTGTTACGAGTTAGAATTTGGTAAATAGATCGTTTGGTGCAAATTAACTACATTTGGCTCAAATTTATTACGGGTAAAAGAGGGGTAATATGAATATTTTTAAAATTTTGAAAATGCAAATAGATTTATCATCAACCTTGTTACATGTTCAAAGGTTTGACTTGAAAATGTAAAACAAATGAAAGTTAAAATTTTAAAAGTGTTTGGGTTTCGAATCTATTTTTAAGGACATTTTTGGAAATAGAAAAAAGATTCGGGATTTGGCACATTGAGTATTTTCCCATGAATATTAAAATTTAATAAAAAAAATGACAAACACTTCCGACATGCCACCTCTAGGCCTATCAATGCTTCTAACTTTTATCAAATTAAAAACATTTGTGTCAGCGTTGAATTTTTCTTAAATAGTGATCAGAATGTTGTATGTGAAGTATGTGTTACAAAATTATGCTCAAGTGAAGCAAAACATTCACAAAATTGAACGGGTTAACCTGTTTTTTGTTCTAATACATTTTTCTATTCACATTATCTATTGTTGTATTTGTAACTTAATTATTTAGATTATCTCGTGTGTTACACGGGCTATGAAGCTAGTATATAGTGGGATCCAGAGAGAACTCCTTTTAAAGAGAGAAATAGAGAACTAGTAAAGAATTCTTTTAAACTATTTTTTAAAAAATATTTTGTGATTTTTTTTCTTTCCTTCCTTCTAATATGATGATATTGTTCTTAAACAAAACCGTCAATGTAATGCGTATGTGCATTAATGTGTATTATATATATAAAATAGTGTTTTATTGCATACAATACAACATAAATACATTATCTAATACACACTATTGAATATATGCAAATACGACACTAATAATTGTATACAAAACACATTATTGCATATATGTAATACAACACTAATACACATATGCACTATATCGATTTTTTTTAATTTTTGTATATAATATAACAATATTGAAAATATACAATACAAACAACTATATATATGCTATTCAACAATATTTCAAATATCAAAATGCACACTATTGCACATATGCATTATAAAAAAAAGTCGATGTACTGCATATATGCATTACAACGGGTTTTTTTTGTTATTTTATTTTTTTTTATTCTTATATGTTTTTGTGATGAAGAATAACAACATATAAGAAAGATGAAAGACAAAAAATTTAGTTTTTCTTTAATAAATTAAAAATACTTCATTATTAGTTCTTTAGTTCTCTCCATAAAATGGAGTTCTCTCATGATTCTCTCCATATATATATATATATATATAACCAGGTATTTAACAGGTAAACATATATTTTACTTGTTTAGACACGAAAATTGACAGGTGAATTCGTGTCTACTTGTTTAGTATATGAAACATGTTAAGGCCATACTTGTAACTTGTTAAAGTCGTGTACGTATGTGTCGTGCATTCGTGTCACGTGTATAAATTGTCAGCCCTAATTTTAATCCTTTACCATGCTACTAGCATAATGTGATTGTAGTTCTTATGTCGTTCCTTTATTTATTTAACGCTAAATCAATACGCCAAGCGGAACGGAGTAAGCTGAATGCATCCTTAGGCCATCGAGCAATGGTTTCACACCCATAGCCACATCACCTTGATCACGCTGCTACTTTTGAAATGGGTGTTACCCAATATGGCGTGAAGTATTCACTCCTTATGGATTTTTTTGGGTTCGGAAAATGAATCCATGTTTGTTTTTTATATGACAATTCAACCGTTCAAACATTTATGACCTCTACATATTAACAAACTAACTGGAAGCTAAGTAACTAACTATAGTTAACTTTGGCTAAACAAACAATTTTGAATATCATAGTTAACATGTGTTCACTTGATTACATAACATTCAACAGTGGTGTGAAGCTTGGTTTAAATAGGTGCGATTTAATCATTTGGAGGGTCTAAAACGAACTAAAACTTTCAGGCAATTTCTCAAAAAAATTTCCTTTCCGTTTGATTTTGTTCCCTCATGTACTTCTGAGTTTGATTTTACATGAAAACAAATATATCACAAGTAATAAGCTAGTCAAAATCAACTAATGTCCTAATTAGTATACCTTGTAAAATAGGTTGATCTTATGAGGCACAAAATGAGTCGGAACGGGCATGGATTAGAATGAGCGTTCGAGACACTAGGTAGTGAGCTTATGATGAGAATGAAGGGTCTTTGACTACTTTTATGGATAAATAACAAGGCAAAATAATAGCCAGCCATTTAAAGTCCAATCATATTTCAACTTTCAAATGGATTACTAAACACTAGTTGAAACCGAAAAAGTGAAAAATTCTAAGGAACTAAAAATGGTTAAAATAAACCTATCTTTTAAATTTTCATTAATGCATCCTAAAAGGGTTAACAAAAAGTCATTCACAAGAAACGATAATACATATTAAATGAAATCAGCTTGAATTGGGCCCAAAGTGAAAAAAATAAAATTTGGGTTGACAATGAAACCCGAATCTGATGGGAGAACTCAATACTAGATATAATTGGGAAGGGTAATGCCCTACCTATTAGGGTTTGGGATCTATAATATATTAAGTCCCCGGTCCCGGTGCTCTACTTTGATGTTGGATTTACACATAAAAACAGTTCTAAATATCATAGTTAATTAAAACTTTTCACGGATTATAAAAACATCATTCATTACAAAATATTAAAATCTTGTCTTTAAACTTTCAAATTATCATAACATAAAAATCATAACTTTTCTTCACTAAATGTCAGTCAGCTCAATACATGTCACGTGTCCCCCTCAAGCCAGCTCTATCGTCCTATCTGCATACGAGCATACTAAAAGTCCGCTATGTTAAGTGAGTTCTAGTTAATCATGCAACATACATTACATTCACATACTTACATATATGTATCTGAAGATACATATTACTTACTAAACCTATTTATCTTTCTTTCATACATACTTGTGATGTACATAGAAATATACATCTTTTCGGCATCAAATAATCTCTAAAAACTGCAATTATCTAATAACATAGCATAAAAGGCTACTTATCATAATAAAACATAATTTCAGGTGAAACCAAACCCCAAACGAAGAAACAGGCAAAAAGACGAAGAAAAACAGAAGAAAACAAAGAAACACGCCCCCATGCTTCTGACACAAGAAAAGACAAAATCTGGAAGCAAAAGCACGGGGTCGTGCTTAACATGCACGGGGCCGTGGAAGAGAATGCAGAAAAAACAAAAAAGAATTGAGCACATGTCACTAAAAACCACGGGGCCGTGCCTACCAACCACGGGGCCGTTTCCACCTCACAGAAAAGAAAAAACAAATCTGGCACATCTCATAAAAATACACGGGGGCGTGCTCATCAAGCACGGGGCCGTGCCTCACCATCCAGATTGCCTATAAATAGTGGCTCATGTTGCACTCATTTGGTGTGCCTTGAAAAGAATTCTCTCCGGTTTTCACTTATAAAAACACACACTAACACTCACTTTGAAGATCTAGTGAAGAGTTTGAAGGTTTGGAGGTCATCACCACTAATCATCATCATCAACCATCATTACCATCATTAAGAAGAAAGATTCATCTACATTTGGTTAGATTGTTCCAAGTTTAATCATGTATTTGTTATTATCAATCATCTTAATGTTTATCATCATGCTCATTATAAGCTAAACTCCTTTTACCATCTAAAATCTATGAAGAAGCTTTGTTTTACTTGATAATTAATCAATACATGTGATGTAGTCTAGTAAAGTACATGGTTATATTACAATTATCTTCTGATGAGAAATGTTTCACCATCTTAAATCACTAATTCAAAGTTGGTGCTTGACAATCTCATTAGCAATCGTTCATGATCGATTCATGTTCTTGAAAGATAGAAATACTTTGCTACATTATCGAAACATGGATCCTTATATTGTACTTAGAAATGATGAGATATAAGTTATGGTGTATTTTTCTAAACCTTGGAAATCTGAAAATGGCTTTGCTTAGGATATCAAATTAGTTAAAGAAACCATATGTTAACGGAATGTGTAATTATAACCTACATAAATCAAACAAGGGGAGGTTGTGTGATGAACTACAACCACCCGAAGTTGTTGTAGTCAATCCTAATCTTTCTACTTTACGAAACTACTTGCCAACTTAAATTGATATCAATGAGATGATATGACATTAGGAAAGGGTGGACTTTAAAATGCGCATATCATCTCCTTAGTGCCAAAGATGCTCACTTAAGGTTTAAGGAGCTATCTATCATATATTGCTACGACAAGTTTATCACATGTCTACATATTAATTATCAATGCTAAAATGGAGTGGATTCTTGATCTTAGATGGTAACCTTCGCATAATTGAACAACTCGTTTAGAATTTCTTATCTTAGTCACCTATATATTTTATATAAGTATTTATATTTTATAAAAAGTTCAAAAATTAACCCCAAAATGATTATAACCTCCGATTGAAGCAAAACAATGATTCATTATTAGAAACATTTGTGTCCACGGATCGATACTTGGTTCTTACCAATACTATTCTACATATACGATAGGTATAGTTGCCTATTTTGTGTGTGTTTAGTCTTTGTAGAAATCACTTTTATAAATTTAAAACACGATCTTGTGCAAAAGCAAATCATTCCATCCATCATATTTTATATCACAAGCTACGCAGCACGCATCAAGTTTTTGGCGCCGTTGACGGGGATACGTTTAATTTTGATTTAGTCCCATGTATGTCCTCTACTTTTGGGTCTGAGCTTTTTTATCCAATTTCTGAACCGGAACGACTCTTTCGTCGACGAACTCGTAAACGGTCTAAAGAAACCGCAGAAGCAATCAAAGACGAATCAGTAGACGCCACCACATCAGGAGAAAATCAAACCGAAGAAATGATGGCGGCCCAGAACAATGAGCCGAACATGAGCCAGTATGCCAAGCCAACTCTCGAAGGCTACGGCAATGGAGTGGATCCACCCGAAATCACCAAAAATTTCGAAATCAAATCAAGCACCATTCATATGGTGGAAAATTCAGTTCAATTGGTCTCCTCGACGAAGACCCTCTTTCTCACATATCCCAATTTCTACGAATATGCGGAACCTTTAAAATCCAAAATTGTTCAGAAGATCAAATCAAGCTTAAACTCTTTCCTTTCTCTCTAAGGGGCCAAGCCCTAGAATAGATAGAATCTCTTTCCTCTGGTTCCATTACCACTCGGGACTAGATGGTTGAACAGTTTCTCCTCAAATATTTTCCGCCCGATAAAACTGCCAAATACCGAGCCAGCATTACCGGATTCCGGACCGATGATGATGAATCGTTACACGCAGCATGGGAAAGATACAAAAGTCTTCTAAGAAGATGTCCACACCATGGACTGAGCGTATAGTTACAAGTTCAAACTTTCTTTGACGCACAATCCAGTCAAAACAAATAGGCCATCGACCAGATCGCTTGTGGAGACCTGGGATCCAAATCATCTAACGAAGCATTTGAAGTCCTGGAAAAGGCCGCAAAGAAGTGTTTCGCTTACAACCCACCAAAATCCACACCTACCCATAAAGGAATACACCACGTTGACTCCAACACTCTTGTCACAGCACAGCTTGAATCCCTTTCTAAAACATTCGAGCAACTTCAAGCCGAGCTATCAAAAACCAAACTCACATGCGACACTTGTGGAGGAAATCATAGAACAAGTGACTGTAAACAAGTCATTATGGCCATGGAAGAAGTCGATTTCATCGCTCGACAGAACAACGCTTTCAGCAATAACTACAATCCAGGATGGAGAAACCACCCGAATTTCAGCTGGAAAGACGGAGGTAACACTCAACCTTTACCCGGATTCAAAAAAAGACCAATGAATCAACCCTTCCAGCCTAAACCTTAATTTCAAGATCAAAGTTCTAGTTGCCATCAAAACCCAAGCTACTCTAAGATCGAAGAAATGCTAATCCAATTGATGACCAAAACAAATGAAGCAGAAAAGAAAGCCGACTCAAGAGATGTCGATATCAGCGGAGTATTATTAAAACATGAAGCCGATCTCAAAAGTCAACAAGCATCACTTCAGAACCTAGAAACCCAAATCGGACAAATTGCCTGACAATTATCCGAAAGACCACCTGGCACTCTTCCAAGCAACACAATCACCAACCTGAATACAACCGCTAACGCCGTTACACTCAGGAGCGGTACGACCACTGTTGTCTCACCAACTTCAGTATCAGTTATGGAGAAAAAATCTCCTGATGAAACGCAGGAAAGGCTGGCCCCAACAAGCACAGTACAGCCTAAGGAGCCAGTTCGAACCTATGTTCCGCCTATTCCATACCCTGGAAGACTGAAGCAGGAGCGATTGGAAACCCAGTATGGGAAGTTTCTAGAACTCTTTAAACAACTCCATATCAACATCCCTTTTGTTGAAGCTATTGCTCAAATGCCAAAATATGCCAAATTTCTCAAAGAAGTGCTGACAAACAAAAGGAAGCTAGAGGAGCTCTCGCATGTCACCCTAAGTGAAGAATGTTCAGCTGTCCTCCAAAGCAAGCTACCGACAAAGATGACCGATCCAGGGAGCTTTACTATCCCTTCTCTCATAGGAAATTTATCTGTTAGCAATGCCCTGGCTGACCTAGGAGCTAGTATTAATTTAATGCCTTATGCGGTTTTTGCAAAACTAGGGATAGGAGAACCAAAGCCCACCCGCATGAGCATTCAGTTAGCTGACCGATCCGTTAAATATCCTCGGGGCATTGTTGAAAACATGCTTGTCAAAATTGACAAGTTTGTTTTCCCAGTAGATTTAATGATTCTAGACATGGAGGAAGACAAAAGTGTACCTTTAATTTTAGGAAGACCCTTTTAGCCACCGCAAAGGCTATCATTGATGTTTGCACCGGTAAACTCACTCTCAGGGTCAATGACGAGGCAATCACTTTTGACATAGGAAAATCTATGCAATATCTGCATTAGCACGATGACACCTTATATTGTTTTGACATCATAGACTCCATCGTAAGTTGCTATATGCGAGATTCCTCCATCAACACTCCCTTAGAAACACAAGTCTTAGACAAAACACTCAACAAAACCATTTTAGAAAACGAAAATCTCAACAATAACCACCACGAAGAATCAGAAACGATATACGAAATCATTGAAAACAATGAACAATCAAAACCATCAATCGAAGAACCACCAGCCTTAGAGTTAAAAGAACTACCAAAACATCTTGAATACGCTTTTCTAGAAAAAGATTTTCAACTCCCAGTAATTATTTCATCTCACCTTTCTAAAGAAGAGAAAGACGAACTTCTTAAGGTTCTCAAAAACCATAAGAAGGCTATCGCATGGAAGATCATGGATATCAAGGGCATCAGTACTTCCTTTTGTACTCACAAAATCCTCATGGAGGACGAATACAAACCCGTGGTCCAACATCAAAGATGTCTCAATCCAAACATGCAAGATGTGGTGAAGAAGGAAGTAATCAAACTGCTTGATTTCGGATTAATCTACCCGATCTCGGATTCACCTTGGGTTAGTCCCGTTCAAGTAGTACCCAAGAAGGGAGGAATGACGTACGTAATGAATGAAAATGATGAACTAATACCAATGAGAACCATCACAGGCTGGCGAGTTTGCATTGAATGTCGGAAGCTTAATGACGCCACAAGAAAAGATCATTTTCCACTTCCTTTCATAGACCAAATGCTCGAACGATTATCTGGAAAAATGTTCTACTGTTTTCTTGATGGATTTCCGGATACTTTCAGATTCCCATCGCTCCTGAAGATCAGGAGAAAACTACTTTTACATGTCCGTATGGAACCTTCGCCTACCGAATAATGCCATTTGGACTATGTAATGCTCCAGCCACCTTCCAACGCTGCATGGTGGCCATCTTTTATGAAATGATCGAAAACTCTATGGAAGTTTTCATGGACGACTTCTCAGTCTTTGGAGACTCCTTCGATCATTGCCTGAAAAACCTAGACAAAATGTTAGCTAGGTGTGAAGAAGTAAATCTAGTGCTCAACTGGGAAAAATGCCACTTTATGGTAAAGGAAGGCATTGTTCTAGGTCACAAGATTTCTCAAAACAGACTAGAAGTTGATAGGGCCAAAATAGAAACCATATCCAAACTTCCGCCGCCAACTTCAGTCAAAGCCATTATAAGTTTTCTAGGTCACGCGGGTTTCTACCGCCGCTTCATAAAAGACTTCTAAAAAATCTCAAGACCTATGACCAAACTTCTGGTGATAGACGCACCATTCTTCTTCTCTGAAGAATGTATTGAATCATTCAACACATTAAAAGACAAACTTGTCAACGCACCAATCATGACCACACCTGACTGGACCCTTCCATTCGAAATCATGTGCGATGCAAGTGACTTTGCAGTTGGAGCCGTACTCGGACAACGCAAAGAAAAGCATTTTCACCAAATCTACTATGCCAGTAAAACTCTTAATGATGCACAAGAGAATTACACCACAACTGAAAAAGAGTTACTAGCAGTAGTATTTGCCTTTGAAAAATTTAGATCATACCTAGTTCTTTCCAAAACCCTAGTTTACACCGATCATGCCGCAATACGGTACATATTCAACAACCAAGATGCCAAACCCAGACTCATCCGATGGATCCTACTACTCAAAGAATTTGAAATCGAAGTTAAAGACAAGAAGGGAGCAGAAAATGTGGTCGTAGACCATCTTTCACGTTTAGAATGTCCAACTCCCGAAGAACTTCACGAAGAAATTATCAACGATAATTTCCCACATGAAGTCCTCATGCACATTCAAGGAGTCATAGAAGAAAAGGACGAAAGTCCTTGGTATCCCAACTTCGCAAATTACTTAGCCTGTAGGATCCTAAGAAAAGGACTTACCCATCAACAGCGGAAGAAATTCTTCTCCGATCTTATGTTTTACTTCTGGGAAGATCCATATGTATTTAGAATAGGTGCGGATCAAGTCATTCGTAGGTGCGTAGCAGGCAAGGAGGCCTTAGATGTTCTCAAACACTGCCATTAAGGACCAACAGGTGGACACCATGGTACCGCCACCACGTTCAGGAAAGTGTTTGATGCAGGATTTTTGTGGTCCACTATATACAAAGATACACATACTTTGATCCAAGCATGCGATGCTTGTCAAAGAGCCGGGAACATCTCATCAAAAAATGAGATGGCTCAAAAAGGCATTCAAATTTGTGAAATCTTTGATGTATGGGTGATAGATTTCATGGGACCATTTCCTAACTCATTCGGAAATAAATACATCCTTGTAGCAGTCGACTACGTATCTAAATGGGTAGAAGCACAAGCTCTTCCCGCTGACGATGCTCGAGTAGTTGTACGATTTCTGAAAAAGTTATTCTCAAGATTCGGTACTCCAAAAGCCCTAATCAGCGACAGAGGTACCCACTTCTATAACACCCAGATGGATAAGGTTTTAGCATGGTATAGGGTTCACCACCTACTAGCAACACCATATCACCCTCAGACCAATGGGCAGGTAGAAGTCTCGAATTGAGGAATTAAGAGAATTTTGGAAAGAAGTGTGGGGATGAATCGCAAAAATTGGGCAGAAAAGTTAGATGACACATTGTGGGCCCTCAGGACGGCCTACAAAACTCCCATAGGAACAACACCCTTCAAGCTCGTTTACGGGAAGGCATGTCATATACCGGTAGAATTAATACACAAAGCCTACTGGGCCCTCAGAGCAGTGAATTTTGATCTAACGTCCGCCGGAGCAAACCGGGAAGATCAAATTCGTGAGCTCGAGGAACTGATAACACTGGCCTATAAAAATTCCTAGTCCTACAAGGAAAAGACTAAACGCATACACGACGCTCATTTAAAAGGAAACAAAAAATTTCAAGCTGGCGATCATGTACTGTTATACAACGCTCGTTTACGTCTTTTCCCAGGAAAACTGAAATCCCGGTGGATAGGTCCATACATAGTTGAATCAGTTTTTGACTATGGGACAATCGAAATTTCAAATTCAAACAGTCATAAGTTCAAAGTAAACGGACATCGATTAAAACCATACATCGACGGTCTACTTAAAGAAGTGTTGGAGGTATTAACCCTCCAAACTTTTTAAAATAAGAATTTAAGGAAACAAGGTCTGGCCAAGACCTTCACAAAACTAGGCCTTGTAAATATTTATTATAAAAATAATAATAATAATAATAATAATAATAATAATAATTTTAGAAAACCACGGGGGCGTGCTTCCAAAAGCACGGTCCCGTGCCTAAAAATGTGGCCCGGCATCTACGCTGCAAAAATCTCAGTCAGACTGGTTTGTAACAAAATTGTCAGAGCAAAAACACGGGGGCGTGCTTCCAGAAGCACGGTACCGTGCTCGGTTTCCTGTGTGGTTATAAAAGGCACCTTGTGTCATTACATTCCTTACACAAACCAAAACCAAAACCAAACCCAAAAACCTCTGAAAATTCAGCATGCCAACTGAGAAGAATGAAGCAATTCCCGTTTCCCGACATCCGAGAAACGATGCCCACCATGTTTCCAAAACCGAGCTTCTCTTGAAACTTCAAGAACTCGTGAAAGAACTCACCGAAATGAATCTCCTTGCGGAGATGCAACTCGTGCAACTCACTGAATCGGTGGAAAACATGAAAATGGAACTCCGAGACATCAACGAGTAACTCCAGTTTCAAGTTCTCGGTTTCACGTATTTTCCACCGCCAGGACCATTCGGAGGAGGAGAACCTTTCGGGGAACTCTAGGAAACTTAACTTTATGTTTTTATGTGTAAACAAGTGCATTAAGCACAATGTGTTAGGACTTTGGGCTTAACCCGATTATTTTCTTTTCATAGGAAACCCGGGCTTATCCCGTAATTGTTCTAGGATCTTTAATTAATGAAAGGTAATTTTTAGATGACCAAACTTCCAAATTATCACAATAAACGTCATTCTAAAAATTCCGGATCTTGAATTGTGTTGAAAATTTAAAAGGAAATTCACTGTGACAAAAAGCACGGGCCGTGCTTCCCTAAGCACGAGGCCGTGGTCACCCCAGAATCTTCAGCATGATACGCGCTGACTCCGTACAATTCTCTGACTCAGAAACATTTATTCCTCTAGCAGCACGGGGCCGTGCTTCTAAAAGCATGGTGTCATGTTCAACTTTCCAGTCTCTATATAATGCATGCATAAATTCACTATTCCATTCACACCAAACACAAACTACCTAAATGGAAGGAAAACGGGTTGAATGGAGGCCAGTGAAGAAAGGGAAACAACATGAATCTTCCTTCCTTGAGGAGGAAATCATGAGACTCCAATGCATCGTAAGAGATCAAGTTGAGAGCAACATGCAAACCGAGGCTCGAGTAGTCGAGTTAATTAACAAAGTCGACCTGCTTAGGTTCGAGAACTTCAATGTTGTGGATGGCCACCACAAAGATGTGACTTCCAAACTTAACTTTCTCAACCGAGAAATCAGTACGCTCAACAAAAAGCTTGACGAACTTTTGGAAGCCAAACGAGCACCACCACACATCCAGGACTTGTTCGGGAGTGGTGGTCGTTGAAGTTCTGACTTCGTTTCGTGTTTAAGTTGTTCCCTCTAGTACTATGTGCTAGGACCCGAGAATTGTTGTTGTACTTTTCATTTCATCTATCTTTAATTATGTCTTTAGTTTTTTGTTTTTAATGAAATCTAGGATGTTTAATTACCATGTTAAAATAACCAAAAAATAAAAACCCAGTTAAAAACAAACCAGCTTGACAAATAAACAAAACAGTACTGTCTGCACTAAGCAGCACGTTACCGTGCTTCCTATTGCACGGGGCCGTGTTTTTGGTCACACAGCAGTTACGAGTTTTAACTTAATAAAATAACTTCCTCACACATCCAACCCTAATTTCACTTCGTTTTGAACCGAAAACCGCCGACCTTCAACTATTTTGCGAATTTCTTCATCAAATCTTCGATTCTAAGCCAAAGGTGTGTTAATTTAACAATTACATTGTCCAAATTCGTCATTTTAGGTTTAGTTTAACCCTAAAATTGCTCAAATCGACCAAATCGGGTCAAAACCCGAAAAGGGTATGGGTTAATTTGCTTGTATATGATGAATAGATTGTTGAATGTTTGATGGTTAGGGTTTAATTGAAAGAACAATTCGGGTTTTAGGTATTAGAATAAATACCCGACACACTATTAAACCCAATTGATATAATCGGTTAGAAACAAGGGTTCGAGTCTGAGTAAGTTAGAAATCGATATTAAATACACGAGCCGTGCCCAAAACAACCCGAGTCGTGGTCAACCAAAAGTCAAACATCAAAAGGAACTGAACCAGAAGCAGCAGCATGGGGTCGTGCTTCTGAAAGCACGCCGCCGTGCTTTGCTCTCTGTTTCAGCAAGATTGAAAATTTTCACAACTTTTGACTAATTTAAGTTTAAATTGCAGATGGCCGAGTATGGGGAAGACGTTCATGCATTTTTAGTCTTCACCGGACCTGATACAAGAGACAGACAAGCCAATGCAAGGCTACGCCACTTACACAAAAGAATTCCTGAACCAAATTTCTATGCTTGCCAAGACACCCTACACCAGGTTAATCAATGGAACAGATACAACACATTTGTGACCAAGCCATGGAAAAAGGTCTTTGAGCAAACAGGGGAGGCGGTAACAGAACTAACAAGGGAATTCTTGGCATCCTTTAACATAAAGAAGAATAATTTGGATATGTGGGACGAAGATGCAATTGAGTTCCGATGTGGAGGTGTGTGGCGCACAACGTCTCTTACCCAACTTGGGATTGATATGGGAATTTACACGAAAGAAGAAACAAAACGAGAGATCTGGGCCTACACAAAGATAGCATTTGAAAAGGGAGACGATAATGAGATTGGGGATACACAAGCACGAGCATGGGAATTGTTAGGTTTCGAGGATGAAACAAACCACGTCAATGTTTCAAGAAGCACAGCCTTACGAGATCCGCTGATGAAATATATTCACCAGCTTCTAAGCAAGACGATAACAGCACGTAGCAAAAATAAAGGAGTGGTGAATTTACGGGATCTGTGGGCACTTTACTGTATAAGGAATAACGTTGACTGCAACATTACTTATCTCTTTTGTTAACTTTTTTGGACTAATGCAACCGCTGAATGTCCAAATACCCCACTCTTCGGCGGTGCATGGATCTACAAGCTTTACGAAGCTTATGACGTAGACATGGAAGGAACAGAAAGCCCGAAACCTATTGCTCTTAACCTCAAACTCTGTTACAAATTGCAGATAGCTCAAATCTTTAGTGCAAGACCAGAAATTTGGAGGTTCCTCAACAGCCGCGGCCACATTTGGGACCCAGAAAGCCAGTTAGAAATGATGATGGAGGACGAACGAAAAGACAGAATAGAAGCTGAGTACGCACGAACAAGGATTCGTAAGCCATCCACGGGTAACTGATGACTGGCGGCACTGGTAGGTCGGGCACGGGCATGGGTTGGTATCATTTTATGAACTTATCATGTGTGTTTTAAACAATTTACTTTTCGTCGTACTTGCTTGTTTGTTTTTTATGTTGGTTTGGATATTTTTATGGTCGTGGGCGCCAAAGAAATTATGCTAGGAACTAATTTAGCCCGATAGGGCAAGGGATGGATGATTCCATACCCAATTTTTAGCAGTTTATGCTTGGTTGTTTGTGGATGTTTGCAGTTTTACATTATACATGTACAAAAACAGGAAAACGGACGAAAAACAGGGGACGCTCTGTCAAAATTTCCATGATCCGTAGGGAAGTAACTCTCCATTTTTTTACCCATTATACTCAATTAGAATTTTTATATTTTCATGAATCTTGTCACATTGAGGACAATGTGAGATTCAAGTGTGGGAAGGGGAATTACTTGACCAATTGTTTGTCCAACTAATTATAAAAATTCTATAAAACAAATATTTTTGCTGCAAACAAAGATTACTTAAAAACCTAAAGAGAAAACTAAAAAAATTTTTTGCAAACAACCAATCATTACATAAAAGTGAAAAAGTAAGAAAAAGTTTTGTAATATTGAGAATAAATTTATGCAAAATATGGCGTTAATACCCAATTCCTCCGTTACTGTGAGATAAACCTCATGCCATATAAATATTTTTTCGGAAGCTTTGAGTGAGTCATATGTTTCGTGTGATTTAGAACTTGTCGCAATTATTCATTTCAAGATCGCACGAAGCGTTGTATTAGGAATAAGGTAATATTTACACAAACCCATAACCAAATTACAAAATCCAAAAATCCGATCACCTTATCCATTTTCACCGGTAAAATACAACACTAGTCTTTTACCGGCAGACCCTAAAGAACTGGAAATGCATTCTTTCGATTTCAATTTCCTTTGCTGCATACACTTCACAAAACCTAGGTTGCCTCCAGAACTTAGGGAGAGAATTTTTCTCTTTAGCAATGAGGTGAGGAAAACGTGGCGCCAAAACGAACAAAGGCCACCATTCTGTGGAATTTCCAAAAACGCAATGAAGAGAAGAGCAAAACGATACGAACGATGCTTAGGTTGCGGAAATTGGTCCCACGAAGGAAGATGTAGAAAAAGTCAAACTCAGTCTCAGCATGAATATACCGAACCAATGAGGGTGGGGGCTAATAGGTTCAAAGCCAAACGATCCATTACAGTTGGAAGTTATATTCAGAACAGGATTAAGGAAGAATTGATCCACATCCTCGATAAAACTGGTCTTGACGATCTGACCTTAAAAGAGTCATTAGGTATATAATTAAAAAAAAACTCTCGGAGAAAAGGAGCTAACCATTGAAGACATCTCAAAACTCCCGACAATCAGTGGAAGTTGTATTTACCATTAACCCTTGAACCGCCACAAAATACCAATTCCTACTCACACTAAACCGAAACCCCTTTTTACCTTCTGATCTATGCAACCCTTCAAAGGTGGAGATTTGAACTTGTTACAAGCTTATTTATCACATGTTGCGTTTTGGCTAAGAGTGTTCACATACATACATCACAGGTATGATCAGATATAAAACCGAGTGTGAGTGAACATTGTGAGAACGTGACGTTTTGCATAAACGGAAGCTCATAAAAACAAAAGTTATCTCTCTTTTATCACTAACATAAAGATTGGTTATTTTGTTTCGTCTTCTTGGAGCTCACTTAAGGGATAGCTAGAATCTAAATTTGTTGTTTTTAGAGGATATTTATAAAAAGATTGCTTGAGGACAAGCAATGTTCAAGTGTGGGGATGTTTGATGTACATAGAAATATACATCTTTTCGGCATCAAATAATCTCTAAAAACTGCAATTCTATCTAATAACATAGCATAAAAGGCTACTTATCATAATAAAACATAATTTCAGGTGAAACCAAACCCCAAACAAAGAAACAGGCAAAAAGACGAAGAAAAACATAAGAAAACAAAGAAACACGCCCCCATGCTTCTGACACAAGAAAAGACAAAATCTGGAAGCAAAAGCACGGGGCCGTGCTTATCATGCACGGGGCCGTGGACGAGAATGCAGAAAAGACAAAAAATAATTGAGCACATGTCACTAAAAACCATGGGGTCGTGCCTACCAACCACGGGGCCGTTGCCACCTCACAGAAAAGACAAAACAAATCTGGCACATGTCATAAAAATGCACGGGGGCGTGCTCATCAAGCACGGGGCCGTGCCTCACCATCCAGATTGCCTATAAATAGTGGCTCATGTTGCACTCATTTGGTGTGCCTTGAAAAGAATTCTCTCCGGTTTTCACTTATAAAAACACACACTAACACTCACTTTGAAGATCTAGTGAAGAGTTTGAAGGTTTGGAGGTCATCACCACTAATCATCATCATCAACCATCATTACCATCATTAAGAAGAAAGATTCATCTACATTTGGTTAGATTGTTCCAAGTTTAATCATGTATTTGTTATTATCAATCATCTTAATGTTTATCATCATGCTCATTATGAGCTAAACTCCTTTTACCATCTAAAATCTATGAAGAAGCTTTGTTTTACTTGATAATTAATCAAGACATGTGATGTAGTCTAGTAAAGTACATGGTTATATTATAATTATCTTTTGATGAGAAATGTTTCACCATCTTAAATCACTAATTCAAAGTTGGTGGTTGTTAATCTCATTAGCAATCGTTCATGATCGATTCATGTTCTTGAAAGATAGAAATACTTTGATACATTATCGAAACATGGATCCTTAAATTGTACTTAGAAATGATGAGATATAAGTTATGGTGTATTTTTCTAAACCTTGGTAATCCGAAAATGGCTTTGCTTAGGATATCAAATTAGTTAAAGAAACCATATGTTAACGGAATGTGTAATTATAACCTACATAAATCAACCAATGGGAGGTTGTGTGATGAACTACAACCACCCGAAGTTGTTAGAATTAGTAATAGAGAAATTGAAGTCAATCCTAATCTTTCTACTTTACGAAACTACTTGCCAACTTAAATTGACATCAATGAGATGATATGACATTAGGAAAGGGTGGACTTTAAAATGCGCATATTATCTCCTTAGTGCCAAAGATGCTCACTTAAGGTTTAAGGAGCTATCTATCATATATTGCTACGGCAAGTTTATCACATGTCTACAAATTTATTATCAATGCTAAAATGGAGTGGATTCTTGATCTTAGATGGTAACCTTCGCATAATTGAACAACTCGTTTAGAATTTCTTATCTTGGTCACCTATATATTTTATATAAGTATTTACATTTTATAAAAAGTTCAAAAATTAACCCCAAAATGATTATAACCTCCGATTGAAGCAAAACAACGATTCATTATTAGAAACATTTGTGTCCACGGATCGATACTTGGTTCTTACCAATACTATTCTACATATACGATAGGTACAGTTGCCTATTTTGTGTGTGTTTAGTCTTTGTAGAAATCACTTTTATAAATTTAAAACATGATCTTGTGCAAAAGCAAATCATTCCATCCATCATATTTTATACCACATTCTACGCAGCACGCATCAACATGCATTCATACATCTACACTTTCATACTTGCATTCTTTCATACTTTCATACTTTCTTGTTTAAGCTTACTTATACATACATAATTATATCTACATTTCTAAAGAGCCTTTCGCCCTATAACCTCACATATATTATTAGGGTCTACCACCCTACTTCACATATATTATTAGAGTCTGTCACTCTCCTTCACAGATATTATTAGGGTCTGCCACTGTAACACCCCGGCTAAAGCGGAATACGCCCGAGTGTGACGTACAGATTGCTCAAAACACATGTGACACTATTAAGTGACAATATTATCATTAATTTATTTAAACAACAAGTACACAAGTTTGGAAGTAAGAAAAATACAAATAAATACACATTTAAGCAATTTGTCCATTTATGTTGAATATTCTAAGTACTAATATCATCGTCACGATAACATCCTCTAAATAAGGTACCTGTAGCATATATATAAAATAAATTCAACTAAATGAATACTTGGTGAGTTCACAAAAGTTTTTTTTATATAAGTACATAAAAATCATACAATTCCATGAACAAGTGTAAATAAGCAAGTAAGGTCCTTTCCAGCTGGGATTGTGCACCGGCATACTCAGATAAGCGCAAGTAAGTGTCCTTTTCGTTGGTAACAACCAACGTACTCAGATCGGGGGTCCCTATTCCACTCATAACATCGAGGTCCTGAGCGCATAGGGGGGGCGTATGATCATACTTATTGAGGAAACCATAAGCAAGTAATCTTTGAGCAAGTAACAAGTAAACACACAAGTTCATGTAGCGAATTGTAGTTTGTAAATAATGATTAAACGAAATTGTAATTTGCATAGGATATATATGCTACCCCCAAAAGTAGTAAAAGAGTAAAAAGGGGGTGTGAGATACTCACCTTCGCAATTGGATGATAACTTGAAATAATAACCGAAAGCGCGTTTAAGGAAATAAATGATCGAACCTCACAAACTATAATTAAAAAGGAAATACAAAATTTAAAGACTACCTATCGGGATTATAAAAGTTAAATAATATTAGTTTTAGGAATTATGAATTATTTAAATATCTATTTCATTAACTTATGGCAAATGGGGACTTGAGAATTTTTAATAAGTTTATCAACAATGAATAAAGTTTATAAAAGTCATTTGATGTTTATTAGTTTAAAAATGATTTGTAGATACATAATTATAACTTATTAATATAAGATTAAATAACAATATTAACAATAATTTATGATTAAACGTTTTCTTTTTTCAAGTAACATAATTAATTCACTAATTAATTAACTAAAATTTTTGCATGAATTCTTTTAAAGAAATTATAAGCATTAGTTTATGTTGAAATAAAACAAACAATAATTAATTTACTCAATTATCAATTTAAAGATATAAAGTGTGTTATATCTATTGTGAAATATTTTAAATAAAAGAAATTTTTATAAATCATCTTATTTAAAAGAAAGTTTATAAGTTTATGATGATCAACAAATCATAAGATTTAGATAAATATTTATTCATGCTTATTCTTGCATAATAACTAGGTTTGATCCAAGATTTAGAAAAATCATAGTGTTTATCTTGGATATCCATGATCATAATGATTCTTAAAACCAAAATATAAGATTTTTATGATAAAAGTAACATGATCATGAAGAACAACTTATGAACAAGTATGAACATTCAAGATAAGTATCAAAACAATAGCTATAAAATGCATGAAATGGTAAAAACTTACTTGTTAGTGCTCTTAAGCTTAAGAAATAGTATTGAGGTGTGAAAATAATGGAGGATTTGTCCTTCTTTTATAATGAAAATATAGAGTTATTATGTCTTATGGAATTAAAGAAATTAAATCATGTTAAATATAATTAAAACAAAAATTAAAAATAGTTTAATATGGCATTCAAAAGGTTTAATTATTTTAATAAACTCTATGTAATTAAACTCATATATATATTTTTTTATTAGTAAAGTTACATAATATGAAAAGATGATGATGATGATAATAATAATAATAATAATAATAATAATAATAATAATAATAAAATTAGTAGTAGTAGTTAAATAATAATTCTAGTAAATTGCATGGGACATGTACATAAATATTTGATCTTGATTATGAATGTTTTAAATTTGTATGTAATACTACAAGGGTGGTGCAAAGTATAATTGCATAGAAATGATCACATAAAATACATTAACGAAAATTGAGATTAATTAATAATATTATAAAAATATATAAATTTAAATAGAAACAAAACCGAAAATTTAAAATGGGTCGGGTTTTCAGGTTTAAAAATTAACGAATGTTACAGGATTCACAACTTTTAGAAATTTCGTCTCGAAATTAAAATAAAAATATAATTTTAGAAGAAAACAACTAAAAAGTTGTTCAAAGTTTAAACAATTTATACATACATATTTAAATAATAAAAAAATAACACTGATCTTTGGATGAACCGAAAGACGCCACAAAAGGGAAATATGACAATGACACTTATATATAGGATGTACAAGCGGCTTATCCATCATGCCCTTCTCATATTGCATTTGTCCCGTTTTTCCAAAATCATTTCAAGTTTTGAGTTATTGCACACAACTGTCCTAACTATGATTTCCATGCGAGGACTTTGATAATTACGTGTGCACCCGTAATTACTTAGTTCGTCGCATGGTCCACATGGTTTGCCATATTGTGTGATTTTGAAAGAAATCAATAAAAGAGGACTCTTAATGTACAAAAACTTTATAATTCAAAATCACAGATTTGATAAATGAGTTATTGGGGTTCGAAATAACAAAAATAAATAAATGAAACTTTCGAAGTCAGTAATAACTCAATAACTGTAAACATTGAGGTTCAAGAATAATAAAATCGATGAGTAAGACTTTTGATTCTTGAAATAATACCACGGAAATCCGGAAAACTTAGGTTATAAATAACAACATGGATAAAACATCAAAGTCATGACCATCACAATAATTAGTTGTAAATAACGGGGTCGAGAATAACATGGCAATTAAATGTAGCATTGAGCTAACAAAATATCAACACGTAAACCGTAAACGCATTGGCATAAAATAGATAAATGTAACTTTAATATCGAAATATCAAAATACGTTGGAGTCAAAACAACGTAAAACATCAATTTTAAACTTCGTTTAACGAATGAAAATTCCCCATAAAACATTAATTTTGAATAACAAGATTAACCAAGTATATAATTGAAACTTCGAAATCAAAATAAAACTTGGTCTCCTATTGATGAGACATCAAAAAATAATTCGGTGAAACATTGGACGGAAAAAGAACTAAACAAATAATCAAAACAATTCATGTAAAAGTAATATAAATTTAGCATGTACCGAAACATGTTTGAAATCCCAGCTTCCACTAAACGGTTAATGATGTACATAGAAATATACATCTTTTCGGCATCAAATAATCTCTAAAAACTGCAATTTCTATCTAATAACATAGCATAAAAGGCTACTTATCATAATAAAACATAATTTCAGGTGAAACCAAGCCCCAAACGAAGAAACAGGCAAAAAGACGAAGAAAAACAGAAGAAAACACAAGAAAACAAAGAAACACGCCCCCATGCCTCAAGAAACACGCCCCCCATGCTTCTGACACAAGAAAAGACAAAATCTGGAAGCAAAAGCACGGGGCTGTGCTTATCATGCACGGGGCCGTGGACGAGAATACAGAAAAGACAAAAAAGAATTGAGCACATGTCACTAAAAACCACGGGGCCGTGCCTACCAACCACGGGGCCGTTGCCACCTCACAGAAAAGACAAAACAAATCTGGCACATGTCATAAAAATGCACGGGGGCGTGCTCATCAAGCATGGGGCCGTGCCTCACCATCCAGATTGCCTATAAATAGTGGCTCATGTTGCACTCATTTGGTATGCCTTGAAAAGAATTCTCTCCGGTTTTCACTTATAAAAAAACACACTAACACTCACTTTGAAGATCTAGTGAAGAGTTTGAAGGTTTGGAGGTCATCACCACTAATCATCATCATCAACCATCATTACCATCATTAAGAAGAAAGATTCATCTACATTTGGTTAGACTGTTCGAAGTTTAATCATGTATTTGTTATTATCCATCATCGTAATGTTTATCATCATGCTCATTATGAGCTAAACTCCTTTTACCATCTAAAATCTATGAAGAAGCTTTGTTTTACTTGATAATTAATCAAGACATGTGATGTAGTCTAGTAAAGTACATGGTTATATTACAATTATCTTTTGATGAGAAATGTTTCACCATCTTAAATCACTAATTCAAAGTTGGTGGTTGTCAATCTCATTAGCAATCGTTCATGATCGATTCATGTTCTTGAAAGATAAAAATACTTTGATACATTATCGAAACATGGATCCTTATATTGTACTTGGAAATGATGAGATATAAGTTATGGTGTATTTTTCTAAACCTTGGTAATCTGGAAATGGCTTTGCTTAGGATATCAAATTAGTTAAAGAAACCATATGTTAACGATATGTGTAATTATAACCTACATAAATCAACCAAGGGGAGGTTGTGTGATGAACTACAACCACCCGAAGTTGTTAGAATTGGTATTTCGAGAAATTGAAGTCAATCCTAATCTTTCTACTTTACGAAACTACTTGCCAACTTAAATTGACATCATTGAGATGATATGACATTAGGAAAGGGTGGACTTTAAAATGCGCATATCATCTCCTTAGTGCCAAAGATGCTCACTTAAGGTTTAAGGAGCTATCTATCATATATAGCTACGGCAAGTTTATCACATGTCTACATATTAATTATCAATGTTAAAATGGAGTGGATTCTTGATTTTAGATGGTAACCTTCGCATAATTGAACAAATCGTTTAGAATTTCTTATCTTGGTCACCTATATATTTTATATAAGTATTTATATTTTATAAAAAGTTCAAAAATTAACCCCAAAATGATTATAACCTCCGATTGAAGCAAACAACGATTCATTATTAGAAACATTTGTGTCCACGGATCGATACTTGGTTCTTACCAATACTATTCTACATATACGATAGGTACACTTTTCTATTTTGTGTGTGTTTAGTCTTTGTAGAAATTACTTTTATAAATTTTGAAACACGATTTTGTGCAAAAGCAAATCATTCCATCCATCATATTTTATATCACAAGTTACGCAGCACGCATCAAGTTTTTGGCGCCGTTGCCGGGGACACGGTACGTTTCTAAGAAATATCCAAGTTTTAATTTAATCATTGTTTATAGTTGTACAAATTTTTAACTTCTATTTCACTTTATTTTTAATTTTTACTAAATACTAAAATATATAATTTTACGGCTAGCCTACTTTTTACCTTTATTTACCTAATCTTTACTTTAGCTTAATTAATTTAGACATTAGTTTAAAATAGCTTAGCTTAAATGTAGCTTAATATTAGACTAACCTTTTAGACTAACTTTAGCTAACTTTTACTTTAGTTTAATTTTGATTTAGTCCCATGTATGTCCTCTACTTTTGGGCCTGAGCTTGTTTCTCCAATTTCTGAACCGGAACTACTCTTTCGTCGACGAACTCGTAAACGGATTACAGAAACCGCAGAAGCAATCAAAGACGAATCAGTAGACGCCACCACATCTGGAGAAAATCAAACTGAAGAAATGATGGTGGCCCAGAACAATGAGCCGAACATGAGCCAGTATGCCAAGCCAACTCTCGAAGGCTACGGCAATGGAGTGGCTCCACCCGAAATCACCGAAAATTTCAAAATCAAATCAAGCACCATTCATATGGTGGAAAATTCAGTTCAATTTCATGGTCTCCTCGATGAAGACCCTCTTTCTCACATATTGTCACACCCTCAAAATCCACTAACGGAGTTTTACCGTCAGAGGGTGTGAACTAACAGGATCGGAATCATTAGTTATAATCAAACACCATAAGTAAAGGTTTCAAACCACGAAACACTTAAGTGTAAATAAGTGCGGAAGCGTAAATTCATAAACCAAGTGTTGCGTCACGCAGGACGACTTAAAACCCAATTAATAACAGTTTAAAAACAAGTTTGCAAAAACGATAGAGTTCAATGTAATGCATGTTCCTATACCGCGCGCCTGCCTCGGCTACCTGAGAATAACATACTAAAAGTGTCAACACGGGGTTGGTGAGTTCACAAGTTTATATAAATAAAGCGTTTGCGTGTAAGTGTTTGCATTTTGCGTTTGCGTTACAAGATAATGTTATTTCAATTATATATCGATAGATAGCTAGCCTATACAACAAGTATTACTAAGTGTTCGACACCGAAGCTGACTGTTTATCAATTGCCTTGCCACCATGTCTACCACGACCATGGAAAATGTGTTAGCCAAAATTACACCCACTCGACCTCCAGTCGAGTTTAGAGTTGGGTGGGGTTTGTCAAACCCAGTAGTACTACTCAACAGTGACTCGCTATTATACAAATACTAAACGGTTCGATGTTATGAAGGACTTTAGTTGGTTCGTTTGCCACTTAGCCTTACAAGTGATATATAACTAATAACAAAATCTAAAGCATTTTGGAGTATGTATTCTCCCCCAAGTAAAAGCGTTTAAAAAGAGTAAAAAGGGGACGTGAAACTCACTGTTTGCGAAGAATTCAAAAACAAGTCAACCGAGAGATGCGCGTCATAGAAAATCCTCACTAGCGTTCTAAAACAAGAATGAGATTTTCTAAGTGTTGGAACTATTATTGAGTCTCTAGACTCGGCACATAATACCGATGCATGAGATACGTTTCGTGTTTCGTTTGTGAATTATATGTGACTCGATAAACACATTGGTGACACGTTACATATGTATACAACTACTTAAGCATCAAATACTAACATTGTACAATACTAGTAAATTAATCCCCACCGGGGGCAATTTAGTCAAAACATAGCAATTATCGATCAACAAACACGTTTCATGTATTTTCACATAGTTCAGCAGCTAGTTTTATCAAGACAGATTTCTACTTGAAAGATTACTCTATTCAACAGATCATAACTATCAATTAATTCACCAAAAATCTTCACAAAAGTACACATGAGTTAGGTTTCAAGAACTATTTTTATTGTATTTTTATTCCATATAGTTTTCTCACAAAGACCAAAACATTACAGTAAACTCACAGCAGTCAAAATCATGCGCAACAGAATGATATTTGTTATTCCCGTTAAATGGTAATTACAATTAATGCAAGACCAATTGGGTTAGGTTCTTAACTCAACATGTTAACCTCCAGAAGTGGAACTAACCCATTTAGTCTTGTATTTTATGAGATATGATAATTACAAAACAGCCTAACAGCAGACCTCACAATTCAGACTTGCACTTCAGTTTTGTAAAATAATAAAAGTTAATTTTTACACGTCCAAAAATTAAAAACTTGGACTTTATAGAAACTAGACTCAACCTAGTACACTGTAATGTTAATAATTTCGACCAATTACCACATTAACATTCAGTTACAGTTGTCTAAACATAACTTACAATCTGCCCAGTACCAGTTTTGACCTTTGATCACATTTAAATCGTTTGAGCAACCAAAACACCTCTAAATCAGGCGTGGTTGGGTTTTCTGAAAACTAGACTCAGAGTACTTCCTTTTAGACTCATAAATAGTCCAGTTTGGTTTTATATTTAACAAGTTACACCTCGTTCAAGTTTAACTATCCCTACTGTCAAAAAATCAGCAAGCACACACAACCGTCTAGCATGCATCCTAAGCATACGACATATCCCCAAACATGCAATTAACATAATTATCCATAGAAATCAGTAGTAAACCCTCTAGGGTTTACGAACAATCAATGATCTAACAATCTTTCACCGTTCAACATCACACATGATCATTTAAATCAATAACCGAAGCATAATCAAGCATCATCTAATCAAAACAAAGCATATGAACACTTAACATATGATATTAGAAAATTAGGGTTTATGTTTATACCTTAAAAACGCAGAAACAACCAAGAGGAAAGTGAGGGATGACTAGAAACAAGTGCGGGATGCTCCGATTATGAAAAACAAGGCCAAAACGGAAGTGATATGGTGGTGGTGATGGCAGCCGTCGCAAGGGGCGGTGAGGGAGGGCCGATCGGGTTTGAGGAGGGAGAGAGGGGGTTAGGGTTTTTATTATTATTTAATAATAATGATATTACACAAAGGCCCCTCTACTTTTAGTTATTACTTTTCTAGTGCAAAATAGATTTTTTTGCATCTTGAGTTAATGTTCTACACAATATTATCAAATAACACATAAGCCTAACACATAATTATCAAATACTTATTGTTTTGATGTTTGTGGTTTGTTCACCAATGGTTTGCGTCAACTCGTTTGCGTTTCGGTGCAATCCCAAAAGACTACATGTGTAGTGATTGTCAAGCGTCATTTAAAACCCTAGTTTAAATGTAATGAGATGTGCGTTATAGATCAAGTGATCTTAAGTTTGAATTGACGGAGTTTGAATTAACGGAGTTAACCTGAAATTGACGAGTGTCACACATATCCCGATTTCTACGAATCTGCGGAACCTTTAAAATCCAAAACTGTTCAGAAGATCAAATCAAGCTTAAACTCTTTCCTTTCTCTCTAAGGGGCCAAGCCCGAGAATGGATAGAATCTCTTTCCTCTGGTTCCATTACCACTTGGGACCAGATGGTTGAACAGTTTCTCCTCAAATATTTTCCGCCCGATAAAACTGCCAAATACCTAGCCAACATTACCGGATTCTGGACCGATGATAATGAATCGTTACACGTAGCATAGGAAAGATACAAAAGTCTTCTAAGAAGATGTCCACACCATGGACTGAGCGTATGGTTACAAGTTCAAACTTTCTTTGACGCACAATCCAGTCAAAACAAACAGGCCATCGACCAGAGCGCTGGTGGAGACCTGGGATCCAAATTACCTAACGAAGCATTTGAACTCCTGGAAAAGGCCGCAAAGAAGAGTTTCGCTTACAACCCACTAAGATCCACACCTACCCAAAAAGGAATACACCACGTTGACTCCAACACTCTTGTCACAGCACAGCTTGAAGCCCTTTCTAAAAAATTCGAGCAACTTCAAGCCGAGCTATCAAAAACCAAACTCACCTGCGACACTTGTGGAGGAAATCATAGAACAAGTGACTGTAGACAAGTCATTATGGCCATGGAAGAAGTCGATTTCATCGCTCAACAGAACAACGCTTTCAGCAATAACTACAATCCAGGATGGAGAAACCACCCGAATTTCAGCTGGAAAGACGGAGGTAACACTCAACCTTTACCCGGATTCGAAAAAAGACCAATGAATCAACCCTTAAAGCCTAAACCTTAATTTCAAGATCAAAGTTCTAGTTGCCATCAAAACCCAAGCTACTCTAAGATCGAAGAAAGCTAATCCAATTGATGACCAAAACAAATGAAGCAGAAAAGAAAGCCGACTCAAGAGCTGTTGATATCAGCAGAGTATTATTAAAACATGAAGCCGATCTCAAAAGTCAACAAGCATCGCTTCAGAACCTAGAAACCCAAATCGGACAAATTGCCCGACAATTATCCGAAAGACCACCTGGCACTCTTCCAAGCAACACAATCACCAACCCGAATGCAACAGCTAACGCCGTTAAACTCAGGAGCGGTACGACCACTGTTGTCTCACCAACTTCAGAATAAGTTATGGAGAAAAAGTCTCCTGATGAAACGCAGGAAAGGCTGACCCTAACAAGCACAGTACAGCCTAAGGAGCCAGTTCGAACCTATGTTCCGCCTATTCCATACCCTGGAAGACTGAAGGAGGAGAGAATGGAAGCCCAGTATGGGAAGTTTCTAAAACTCTTTAAACAACTCCATATCAACATCCTTTTTGTCGAAATTATTGCTCAAATGCCAAAATATGCCAAATTTCTCAAAGAAGTGCTGACAAACAAAAGGAAGCTGGAGGAGCTCTCGCATGTCACCCCAAGTGAAGAATGTTCAGCTGTCCTCCAAAGCAAGCTACCGACAAAGATGACCGATCCAGGGAGCTTTACAATCCCTTGTCTCATAGGAAATTTATCTGTTAGCAATGCCCTGGCTGACCTAGGAGCTAGTATTAATTTAATGCCTTATGTGGTTTTTGCAAAACTAGGGATAGGAGAACCAAAGCCCACCCGCATGAGCATTTAGTTAGCTGCCCGATCCGTTAAATATTCTCGGGGCATTGTTGAAAACATGCTTGTCAAAATTGACAAGTTTGTTTTCCTAGTAGATATTGTGATTCTAGACATGGAGGAAGACAAAAGTGTACCTCTAATTTTAGGAAGACCCTTTTTAGCCACCGCAAAGGCTATCATTGATGTTTGCACCCGTAAACTCGCTCTCAGGGTCAATGACGAGGCAATCACGTTTGGAAAAAAAGAATTCGATGCTTTTATAATAATAACTTTTGGAAAAGCTTAGTAATAAAAAAAATTCTTAGCTATTGCTAAAGTTTGCGACACTTTATTTAATTTTTAATGTAAAATAAAGGTTTCCCTTATGGCAGCGTCCTATGAAAACTTTAAAGAGGATCTCCAACTAAAAATGACTCGTTTTGATAGAATTGTTATAATGATAATATAATAGCATCAATGGCTTAGGACTTGTTTGAAACAATGATTTTACTTTATTTAACGTTTTTATTTAACCTTAAAATATTATATATAATATATATTATAGTGGTAATAATAATAATAATAGTGACCATAATGGTAGTAATAAAATAACAATGATAATAACGATACTAATAATATTAATAATAATAAAAATAATAGTGATAATAATAACCATATGTTTGACTTAAAGTCTTTTTGAAAATCATCAACTTGATTAAGTACTTGTTAATTAACTATTTTAAAATAATTTAATGATTTGGAATCATAAGTGTAAGGTGTTTGTAAAAAAATATATGTATTGAATGCGTAAAAGCATTCATGATTTTAAAATAATAATAATAGAAATAAATATGTTTGACGAGTATGAAGGGGAAGAAGGGAAGGGATATATCATATATTTTAAGTTACGAAAATCGGTTGTAAATCGTGGTGTTCTTTTTTTATATCTCATGGTGAAATAAGATTATTCTATTTTAGTTAGGCAAAACGTTTTTAACTAACGCTAAAACTTGAGAATTTTATGAAATCCTTAACGTAAAAATAAATGTTTTCTTTTGGCCAGCGGCCTAGGAAAAAGATTGTCAGATAACCTGACTTGTTGAATGAAATATAGCCTCAAAAGGGCTTAAGATTTGTTTGAAACAAAAAGTTTACTTTAAATACGGTTTGAAATAATAATTGCATTATTATTAGAGGTGACGATAATACTAGTAATAATAATATTACTAATAATAATAATAAAAATATTATTGAATGAAAAAAAATAGTTTTAAAAGGGCTCAAAACTTGTTTGAAGCAAATATTTTACTTTAAATATTATTATATAATAGTAATAACGATGATACTAGTAATAATATTACTAATATCAATAATAAAAAAAATATTAACAATAATAACAAATTCTAATAATACCCATATTGATAATTACCGTAATAATAATGATGATGATGACGGTGATGGTACTAATAACAATAGTAGTAGTAATATTAATAATAATGGTAAAATTAATAACTTTAATAATAGTAATAATACTAATAATAATAATAATAGAGCTAATAAATTGTTTTTAAAGAAAATCCATTTGACTGAAAGTTAAAAATAACTGAGGATTTGTGATTAGGCGCGAGGTGTTAGTAAAAGAAATAAAAAATGTAGGAAAGTATGCAAAAGAAAATATAGACGAGTTTGATGAGTTTTGTAAGATCTAAGTATTGTAACCGGAAAATCAAGTAAAGTCGACAGAGGATGCGGGGTTAAGATATTGCATAGCGGAAATAAGTTAGGCTTTCGAAGTATGGGAGGTGTGCTCGGGTCACCATAATGATGGCAGGCTGGAAGCGTGTGGTCAAGCATATGATTGAGACAAATGGCTAGGTACATGTCTTGTAGATGGGTGATTGGCGTTGAGTTTGGGTAGGTTTTAGCAATAAGTGGTAACTGAATCTACCACAAATTGAATCATATCAACGTTTCAGGGAAGTAAAGTGATGGGATTTACACATAATGTACAAAGGGTGTGTTTCAGCGCGAGGCTTTTCGGTTGGGTTTAGTTTGCATTTCCAAGAATGGTGTTGGGTTTAAATTTGAATTTACTATAGCGATGAAGGTGGGTGCGGTCAAACGTGGGGTGATCGGGATCGCGGAGGCCATTTCCTTGATAATTTGGATTGTCATTTTGCGAGTTGAGTGTGACAACTAGGAAAAACGAGGAGACATGATACGAAACGTGAAGAATTCGCGTGACTTGGGACGTAAGTATGAAAACGACTAATAGATACATCAATAAAAACAAGTAAGGAAAAGAAATCGCATGAAACAAATTTGAAATCAAAATTAGAGTTCCCATGGAACAAAATCTCATAAATTATTGACTAATTATATGGAAAAAGTATTTAAACTTAGCAATAAATAGTGAAATCGAATTGAAAATCGAGTGTTCATGGACCACCATGACTTTTTAAATTTTCACTTCTAAAACATAAGGGTAGATGAATATGGAAATAAGGTAATCGAATTGAAATTCGACCATTCATGTATCACCATGACTTTTCGAATTTTCAATTCTAAAACGTAGTAGTAAATAAATAAAATAATATAGTTATCAAATCGAAATTCAACCATTTATGTATCACCATAACTTTAAAATTTTCAATTCTAAAACATAATAGTAAAATCACAAAGGAATCGTTTGAAATTCGGTTATTACTTTGCAAACTTTTAAAAGTTTAAGCCGTAAATGAGCGTATAAATAGAGAAAACGTGTCACAAATTTTTTTTTAAAAAAAAATTAACTATTCTCGAATAAAAATGCGTAATTAAATCGAACCGAAAGCTGGGTATTCGTGTGCTGGCTTCCAGTTAAAATACATTGTAAAATATAGAGGAGTGCAACCATATTCTTTTCACAAAGAGAACATGGTCGCATTTGAAAACTTAAAGTTGTGATTCATATGGCGTTGAAAGTGGTATGCTTTGGCTTAATAGAGTTCATGCTCTTTCCTAACTCTCCGGGTAAGCAACCGGGTCCCGCGTCTGATTGGGATTTATACGCATTTCTTATCCTTAGGTTTCAATAACCTTGGTGTCAAGAGTTTCGGAAAACAGGCACGACCCCCTTACAGTTTACTACATACCCGTCATATAGAACCATCTTTAAGAAGAATAAATATTGAAACACCACAATAAAAATCAATAATTGAAAATGTTGGAAAAATCTTGTTTTTAGGCATAAGCCTTGGACTTGTGTGTGCTTATGTAATTGAAGTAATTGAATCATCAGTATAATATTATTTGCATACATGAGGCATAAACAAATCAATAATAACCAAATAATGTTCATTGAACAATCAAATTAGGCTCACATAATTTCTAATCATGCAACCTAAACAATTAATCAAATAAACTATAACCAACTAGAACACTACGTCTAATGTCCTATCTTATAGTCACGGCTCTGATACCAATCTGTAACACCCCAGCTAAAGCGGAATACGCCCGAGTGTGACGAAAAGATTGCTCAAAACACATGTGACACTATTAAGTGACAATATTATCATTAATTTATTTAAACAACAAGTACACAAGTTTGGAAGTAAGAGAAATACAAATAATACACATATAAGTAATTTGTCCATTTATGTTAAATATTCTAAGTACTAATGTCATCGTCACAGCAACATCCTCTAAATAAGGTACCTGTAGCATATATATAAAATAAAGTCAACTAAATGAATAGTTGGTGAGTTCACACAATGTTTTTTTTATATATAAGTACATAAAAATCATAAAATTCCATCAACAAGTGTAAATGAGCAAGTAAGGTCCTTTCTAGCTGGGATTGTGCACCAGCGTACTCAGATAAGCGCAAGTAAGTGGCCTTTTCGTTGGTAACAACCAACGTACTCAGATCGGGGGTCCCTATTCCACTCATAACATCGAGGTCCTGAGTGCATAGGGGGGCGTATGATCATACTTATTGAGGAAACCGTGAGCAAGTAATCTTTGAGCAAGTAACAAGTAAACACACAAGTCCATGTAGCGAATTGTAGTTTGTAAATAATGATTAAACGAAATTATAATTTGGATAGGATATATATGTTACCCCCAAAAGTAGTAAAAGAGTAAAAGGGGGTGTGAGATACTCACCTTTGCAATTGGATGATAACTTGAAATAATAACCGAAAACGCGTTTAAGGAAATAAATGATCGAACCTCACAAACTATAATTAAAAAGGAAATAAAAAATTTAAAGACTAACTATCGGGATTATAAAAGTTAAATAATATTAGTTTTAGGAATTATGAATTATTTAAATATCTATTTCATTAACTTATGGCAAATGGGGACTTGAGAATTTTTAATAAGTTTATCAACAAAGAATAAAGTTTATAAAAGTCATTTGATGTTTATTAGTTTAAAAAGGATTTGTAGATACATAATTATAACTTATTAATATAAGATTAAATAACAATATTAACAATAATTTATGATTAAACGTTTTCTTTTTTCAAGTAACATAATTAATTCACTAATTAATTAACTAAAATTTTTGCATGAATTCTTTTAAAGAAATTATAAGCATTAGTTTATGTTGAAATAAAACAAACAATAATTAATTTACTCAATTATCAATTTAAAGATATAAAGTGTGTTATATCAATTGTGAAATATTTTAAATAAAAGAAATTTTTATAAATCATCTTATTTAAAAGAAAGTTTATAAGTTTATGATGATCAACAAATCATAAGATTTAGATAAATATTTATTCATGCTTATTCTTGCATAATAACTAGGTTTGATCCAAGATTTAGAAAAATCATAGTGTTTATCTTGGATATCCATGATCATAATGATTCTTAAAACCAAAATATAAGATTTTTATGATAAAAGTAACATGATCATGAAGAACAACTTATGAACAAGTATGAACATTCAAGATAAGTATCAAAACAATAGCTATAAAATGCATGAAATGGTAAAAACTTACTTGTTAGTGCTCTTAAGCTTAAGAAAATAATGTATTGAGGTGTGAAAATAATGGAGGATTTGTCCTCCTTTTATAATGAAAATATAGAGTTGTTATGTCTTATGGAATTAAAGAAATTAAATCATGTTAAATATAATTAAAACAAAAATTAAAAATAGTTTAATATGGCATTCAAATGGTTTAATTATTTTAATAAACTTTATGTAATTAAACTCATATATTAGTTTTTTTATTAGTTAAGTAACATAATATGAAAAGATGATGATGATGATGATGATGATGATAATAATAATAATAATAATAATAATAATAATAATAATAAAAGTAGTAGTAGTAGTAGTTAAATAATAATTTTAGTAAATTGCATGGGACATGTACATAAATATTTGATCTTGATTATGAATGTTTTAAATTTGTATGTAATACTACAAGGGTGGTGCAAAGTATAATTGCATAGAAATGATCACAGAAAATACATTAACGAAAATTGAGATTAATTAATAATATTATAAAAATATATAAATTTAAATAGAAACAAAACTGAAAATTTAAAACGGGTCGGGTTTTCGGGTTTAAAAATTAACGAATGTTACAACCACTCTCCTTCACAGATATTATTAGGGTATGCCATCCTTCTTTACATATATTATTAGGGCATGCCACCCTCATTCACATATATTATTAGGGTATGTCACCCTCCTTTAACAGAATTATTAGGGATGCCACCCTCTTACCATACAACCATTGAACAATACATTACTTTCTTTATAATTATATTTATATACCTTCATACATACTCTTAATCTTTTTTATATCATTCACATATCATTCATACATCATTCATAAAACAATCACATATCGTACACTAACCACTTAAGGTAAGTATATTAACTAATCACATCGGGTATGCACACATCCCCGAAAACATAACAAGGAAATGGGGATAAAAACTCACATGTGTCTTGTTCTTCTCCGAGTTTACAGTAATGCCCTTCCTTAGTTGTGCACGGCTAACTGGGTAATAAATATAAGTATCAACTAACTACCTTTAACTATATCATCTAATCGAACCATCATTCTAATCGAATCACAATTCTAATCAAATGACAATTCTAATCGAATGACAGTTCTAATCGAATGAAAGTTCTAATAGAATGACCTTCTAATCGAATGACAATTCTAATCGAATGACCATTCGATTCGATTACTTTGTCAATTCGATTCGATTACTTTATCAATTTGATTCGATTGCTTTTCAATTCAATTCGATTACCTTTCAATTCGATTCGAATACTTTTCAACTCTATTCGATTACGCTTCAATTCGATTCGAACATGGTTTTCGTATTTTTTCTTCCTAATCACATCATTTCATCCCGTTATACCTGTTTTAATGATAAAACGAGTTATGAGCCATAACAAGTTCGTTTTCGTACTTTAACTTGGTCCAAAAGTCACCCGTATTACCCGTTTCATTCCAAACAACTTGTTTATGTTCAAGTATACATTTTTCTCAAATAATAAGGTAAGATTTACTATCCTACCAAGTTTCATGCAAAACCGACTTCGTTTACCCGTCCTTTTCACGAACCAAACACTACTCATTTTACCCGAAACGAAACAACTAACCCGTTTACCCACAAGTTCATTACTTTATCAATAATCGTGGCCCGTTCTATCATCCTACCAATTTTCATGAAAATCCGTACACAAAAAATAAACACTTTTAACAAAACGTACCTTTGATGTTTAGGTTCGAAATCACTCGAATAGTTCAAAACCATATCAAACGAACTCGAAATTGAGTGATTCAAGCAGCCACGGAACGGTCTCTCTCCGATCTACAAACTCATCATTTCTCTGTCGCCGAAAACCGCTGCTTCAGTCATCGGAAAACCAAAATAGTTGCCGGAAAGCTCCATTTTTGTTGTTACGGTTTCCTTGATAAAAAAAAGACTTTCCGACCTCTGATCGTAGATCTAATTAGTGAGAATATCCGTTTGTATTCCATGAACACTCAGTTAAAATTTCAGACCGATCGGACGTTAAGATCTCCAGGAATCGTCGTATCTTCGTGGATTGTTCTCTCAAATATGGGAATTCTGGTAAAGGAGTTTGGAGGCTAGGATAGTTATAATAAGATAGATTATGGCTATATTTATAGGAAGAGTGTAGGGTTTCATGTTTATATTCATATAATGACACTTATTCCCCTCCTACTTTAGATAATTACATTTTTCTTATATAATTTAATTAAACTCAATTTCTTTAAATACCGACAAAACTTAGGATGTTACAAGTCTACCCACCTTATAAGAGGTTTCTTCCTCGAAACCTGCTTAGTTCTTATAAAAAGAATACCTCATGATATTCACGTCCTTTCTTCAGCTTCCTAACTTACCGATTTATCCTTTGTCTTACAATCATCAAGTGATGTTAATTAGTTTTAGCTGTCCACAGTAGCTTGTCCATGAAGTCCTCGATGGTACACTTCCTTATCTTGACTTATAAAGTCCCATCATTTCCTTAAGCATGCTTTTCTCTCTTGTTCTTCATATATAAACATTGCACTTACTATCATAACACTTAGCACTGAATGACCCTTCTGTCCAACAATATACTGATTTGCAATACGTTCAAAACATACGGAATCATTTCCAGTTTCTCCTTATGGATTATTTCTTGAAATCCCTTTGTTCATTCCTTGAGGTAGAACACTTCTTGAAATTCTTGAGCACATCCATTGCATAACTTGTCGGAGAACTCATTAAGTCACCATTTTTAAACCTTCTCACACAATCATGTAAATATACATATAACATACATTCTTATCACTAGAAATTAAACTAGCATACACACATTATTTCCCTAGCAATTAAGCTAGCATACAAACATTCTTTCTTTAGCAATTAAGCCAACTTCATACATTCTTCCACTTTCATTTAACATGCATATACATATATTTCTAAATCTTTACATGAACTTAATCATGCAACTTACCGTTACCAAGCTTGCTTGAGTGACACATGGCTTTATTGAACTGGCATCCTCTTTCTTTTCTTCTTTAAGTCTCATCCTCTGCTCGAGTCTAATCATATAGGATGCTTATATCTCTCGAACTTATGCTCTGATACAAACTTGTAAGCCCTCGGTTGTCACACCCCGAAAATCTTAATTAAGACAGCGGAAGACTTTAACTTAAGTCGTTCGGGTCGTGACAGATGCCGATAGCCAACTAAAATAGAGCATGAAATTTAATAATAAAAGTTTAACTTTTATTAAATAAAATATTTATTGCATAATCAGAGTTTGTATGCGTGCTACTGCACGGTTTGTTTAAAATCCCGGTTCCTACATTATTCAAACACACATCCAACACCCTCTTTTCCTTGTCCCCTCGAAGTCATTACTTTCCTGCAAAACATATTAAAATAAACGACAACACGAATGTTGGTGAGCTCTCTTTATTGAAAATAATATATATATATATACACACTTATATATATCTTTACATAAATATATTATAACAAAAGTAAGGCAATCGAAATTTCCATTCAAGTGTCATTATATGAATATTTAAACATGAAACCCTACACTCTTCCTATAAATGTAGCCACAATCTATCTCATTATAACTATCATAGCCTCCAAACTCCTTCTTTACCAGAATTCCCGTATTTGAGAGAACAACCCACGAAGATACGACGATTCCCGGAGATCTTACCGTCCGATCGGTCTAAAATTTTAACTGAATGTTCATGGAATATAAACGGAGATTCTCACTGATCAGATCTACGATCAGAGGTCGGGAAGTCTGTTTTCTATCAAGGAAACCGTAACAACAAAAATGGAGTTTTCCAGCAACTGTTTTGGTTTTCCGACGACTGAAGCAGCTGTGTTCGGCGACGGAGAGATGATCGGTTTGTAGATCGGGGCGAAACCGTTCCGTGGTTGCTTGAATCACTCAATTTCGAGTTCGTTTGATATGGTTTTGAACTATTCGAGTGATTTCGAACATAAACATCAAAGGTACGTTTTGTTAAAAATGTTTATTTTTCGTGTACGAATTTGCATGAAAATTGGTAGGATGACAGAATGGGCCACACTTATTGATAAAGTAATTAACATGTGAGTAAACGGGTTAGTTGTTTCGTTTCGGGTAAAATGAGGAAAAGTATCTTGTTCTTTTACAGTTGTCACATACCAAGAACTCATCTTCACTTAACTTCTACTTTAGGGTTTTACTTTCTTCAGTATCTGCCTTCATTGTAATCGACTTCCTTTCTTTCGAAACCTCGATGTAAACCAAAGTGAAAAGAATAAAATTTGGGTTGACAATGAAACCCGAACACGATGGGAAAACCCGATATAATTGGGACGGGTAATGCCATACCCATTAGGGTTTGGGATTATACCGGATTACCCGAGCCGATTTACCTGATAATATTAACCAATTTACCTGATTATATACCCGATGAAAACCCGACGTGCTTTGGCCCGAGTATAGCCTATTAAACTTATACCCAAGGGTTTAGGGTTTTTAACCGGCGTGCATCTCTTGTTAGAATCCACAAACCACGTGCTGTCATCTTTCTGAAAAAAGTCTCCATATATTTACAGCCACACCCCGCGGAGGCATTGAGCCCCACACCGTTTTCAAGGTTCGTCACCAAACGATTACATTATTGTTTATTAATTAATTGTTTCTTATTTTGTTTTTTCGGTCATCTGAATAGAATCGTTAAATTTACAAATCGTTCAAGTACGGGTTTTGGTACTTGCAGTCTGCTGCCAGGGTTTAGTAATTAGTACTGAAAGTGTTCGTTAATTAGTCTGTTGCTTATTGATTCTGTAATTGTTTTGTATATGCAGTACTGGTTTTGTTTAAAATTGTAATTTCTGGATTCATTTATCTGAACATGCTATTGTTATTCTGTTACAAAATGATATTTAGGGGATGACGTAATTAGTATTAGTAATGTGCTGGTGGGTTTTGTGCTGAAACCCAACCGAAAATCAAATTTGCTGTTTTTCACTTTTCAAAACCATCCGATTTTCGTTATCGGGCCAAACAAATTGACCCAAAATATTGACATTCGGCGTGGTATATTTAAAAAAAAAAGTTTATGGTTAGTAGAATATTTGAACATTTGGGCTTAAAATATTAAGAGATACTAAAAGATAGTTGCGTTCAAAATTAACATTAAAAGTCATAAATTCAATTACATTTAGTCAATTGTAGGTTTGGTTTTAATGGTCAAGGTTCGGTTATTATGGTTTTTTTGGTTATTTCGGTTCGGTACTTTGCAAAACACGAAACCAAACCAAAGCCAATATTTCGGTTTTTACTAAAGTCCAAATCCGAAACATTGGTTTCTAATTCGGTTTGGTTTTTCCTATTTTTTAGATTTCGGTTCGTTTTTTTCGCTTTTGTGCACACCCCTAGCTTCAATTCTTCAAACATGGTATGTGGGCATGAAAAGTGTATTAGTAACATATAGGGCCGTCCAAACTCGTCGCTCTCTTGGAAACTGCTCGCTCGTTTTTTCGCTCGATTGAAAGCGAGCCGCTCTGCTCGGTTCGGTTTGTAAACGAGCCAAGCAACGAGCAAATGTCTGCTCGGTTCGGTTCGGCTCGAATATTTTTAATTTATTTTATATATAATTATATATGAACAAATATATAAATATATAGACAAAACACATAAATATAAGCTTACAGTTATTTTTACTCCTTAAAATTGTTCATATTTCATTAATTTTATAGTTTTATTTGTTTGCTTCAAGTTTTTAGAATACTAGAAGTTTGTTTACATGATCATTATATCTCACTTTAAACTTATTTTTAATAAAAATTTACAATCTATAACACGTTTGTCTAAAAAACTACTAATTTATTTATAAAACATATTATTTACAACCTTCAAATTTTTTTTTTACTGAAAATTTTAAAGTGAAAAAGAAATAAACAGTGCTCGAAATCGCTCGATGTTTGATCGAAAAATGCTCGATTCGATTTTGGCTCGTTTCGGTTTTCGCTCGGTTCGAATTTCAGCCGTTCGGTTCGGTTCGGTTGTAAACAAGCCAAGCAACGAGCAAGCCTACGCTCTGTTCGGCTCGGCTCGTGGACAGCCCTAGTAACATAGAGCGCATGTATCTAGCATGAATATAACTAACCAAAATGATATTTGTATGGACAGTACTAACAATATAACCCTAGCAACTACCAATAACTGAAACTAGGAAAGAAAGGATTGTAGGAATGGATAAATCATCATAGAAAGACAACGACAATAGGAAGGTAACATGGATACAGTAAGCAAAGAAACATAATATTTTGGATTTTAGGGGATCTGGGCTCCCGTCTCAAACGACAAAAGTGTGGCTCTAATACCATTTTTTGTATTACCATATAACGTGTTTGATATAATCTTTGCTTTAGCTATAATTAATCGTTTAATATATTAAGCTTTTACATGAGTATGATATGATATGATATTATGTTCAGTTATCTTAACTTCATTTTCTTGTTTTGTTTCTTTTTAGGTCTAAAAATGGCTTTTGTTAGAAAAATTGGTAGCCTGCTTAAACAATCTGAAAGCAGTCATGTTAGTATGGGTTTGTCTTCTTCAGACTCACCATTTTTTCAAGCAATCAGAAGCATGTCATCTGCTAAACTATTTGTTGGAGGTGAGTTATCTGGTTTATCATGTCTTATTCATAATTTCACGATGTCAAGAATAGAAAAGTTAAAGTCTTTTTGCAGGACTTGCATATGCAACTGATGAAATGGGATTAAGAGAAGCTTTTCAGGAATTTGGTGAAGTGATTGATGGTATTTAACTATATTTATTTTCTTATGACTTATTACGTTAATCGTTACAAAGTGTCAAATGTTGAATCTTGAACCTACTGATTTTGCAGCCAAAGTTATTACTGATAGGGATTCTGGTAGGTCTCGAGGATTCGGTTTTGTTAGTTATACATCAGCTGATGCGGCTAACACCGCTCTCCAAGATATGGACGGGATGGTATCATTGATTCTTAGTTTTTAAAACATTTCTAGTTTTTGAAACATTAGTTGGGCTAGCGAATAAAGAGAAAACTTAGGAGAAAACATAGCAAAAAAGGCTTAAACTTTTGAAAGGCATAAATTGGGCTAGCGAATAAAGAATTTCTTTAAAATTTTACAGTCTTCAAACCTTTTCTTATATAGTGTGCACGCTGCGCTGATGAGATCACACTAGGTGGAGCAATGCGCCACGATTCTGTGTTGCGAGATGATGCACTCTGAATCACATAACAAGTGATGCACATATTTCTGAGTTGAGTTAATGCATAGGTTTTACTTGCACCTTGTGCATTGACTACTTTTGCACAGAGAAAAAACCTTTTTTTAGGATATACATAAAACCTTTTTGGTGGTACTATAATTTGTTTTTAATTTATATGTCTTTTCTTTTTTCTTTTCAAAAAAGGAAAAAAAAGGGTTTCGCACACGTGATACGTGCGCGTCTCACGTCTGCTTTTTATTTTGGATCAATATCCATCAGAGCGCATCACACATTTTAAAATCAAGCTCAACATGTTATTGATTAGCCTAATTTTCATTTTTATTTTTAGTCTTAATGCAAGTAATTATGAGTTGATTTGTTAATTAGAAAATTTGGCAAACCTGCGAAATTTAGAATTCTCTTTATAATGTAAACGTTTAAGACATTCAGAAATTTATCAACTTTATCTTGAAAATTATTATCGTGTTTCTTTATTATTGCTTCTGCTCTGTGGCAAATTATCACACAATTATTTTTCCAAATAATAGTTTTCTTGATGGCAATGAATTTCAGGAACTTCATGGTCGCAGGATTAGGGTCAGCTTTGCCCAAGAAAAGCCACGCCCATCTTTTGGTGGCGGCGGCTATGGTGGTGGTGGCTATGGAGGAGGCGGTGAATATGGTGGGTATGGCGGTAGGAACCAGAGTGTTGGTGGTGGTGACAATCTCTTTGGCGGGGTCTCACCTGGTGTTGGCGGTGGCAATGAAGATGGAGCTGATGGCGGTGTGAACCATGAATTATCTGGTACTGATGACAAGGACGATTTTGCGGATGATGATTATGCCAAGACTTCCAATAAGTGAATATGGATGGATGTAAGTGACTATGCCCATATGTTGCTTCTATGATTAAGCTAGCCTTTGTGAATATGTTCTGGGTGAGCTATTTGTTATGTTTTCTTGTTTGTTTATTACATTTGACAACTTAAATGTTTGGTTTTGGTTTGAATTATAGTACTTGGCTTAAGCTTTATGTCATTAGTCTAAAACTTAAATGTTTGATTTTGGTTTTTCGCCCATGAGTTTTTTTCCCCAGGGTCGGCAAGTTTAGGTGTAAAGATTCATGAGAAATATTTTTGTCAGATTGGGTCGGGTCAACTATGTAAAGATTCATGAGAAAGATCTAAGTTGTAGGATGAAACAAGACATTTAGTTTCAGTTTTTCGGGGCTTGCGCTCACATTCATTGTTTTATACATGAACCAATGTGAGATTAATTAGAAGTTCATTTTAATTTTTTGTTCACTGTAAGTATATTTTTATATAACTTATTACTTATGTAGCAGCTTCATGAGGACGTCCTCATCTCTTGATTCATACATCAACTGACATGGCTTTTTGAATTTAAAAGTTTAGAAGTTTTCTTGCTAAACTTTTGTAGTAAGCTCTATTTTCTGCTACAAGTTTTTTCTTTCTTTGCTTGTCACCAGTTTTAGGTAGTATATGGACATATAAAACTAGGTCGCCGGACTCCAATCCCCATGAAATGAGTTCGCGCCTTTGCCGCTTGCCCGTCCATTCATTCAACTCTGCCTCCAAGATGAAAGCTAATAAGCTCAATACAACCGTTTAATTTTATTGCACGTGGCGGCCAGGGTCGTAGTCTGTTGTTTATACTTTACAGCCTATATATATATATATACCTGTTCTCTCTGAATCCTTTTTGTTTCATATCTATTGTACGTGGTGGTGGCTGTGGTCATCAACTACTACGTCTCTTTTTTACTACCTTTGACTCCAATTTGTAGCCATCTAGAAGACCCATGAGCGAGCTTGAGTTTGAAAATTTAGTTTTGAGGGTGTTTGGGATTGCTTATTTAAGTCTAAAAGTGCTTATCGACTTCTCATTTTTCAATATGAGTTTTTAAAGTGTGTGGATCAATTTTTATGGTGGGAAAAGCCTTGGTAAAAAATTTCGAGTTGAGCTGTGTTGGTTCTTATATTTTGAGCTAAGTCACGAGCCGGCTCATGAACATCGCCAGCCAGAACTATTCGTTTTTGCATTGTTCTTCCTATATCAAAACTGATCCCATACGAAAACCAATTTTAAGTACACATTCAATATAAACTATATCATTCATATTTTATGTTTTAACAGGAAATTTTTATATATAACACAAACCGAGCTACATCTGGATAATGGGTAACCAATTTGAAATTAATCAAACTGCCAGTTTGTTAACTTGTTCGTTGAATCCTATTAACCGAACCTAGCAATACAAAAACTGGTTTGACTCGATCCTTTTACTCTTTAGACTTGATCCGATATGCTTTTCAAACTGATTTGTTTGGCCAGAAAACGGCTAGGATCAGTTTGAAACAATTTTGTACCCCGGTGTTAATTTTAAACATTATTAATTTTTTTGGGAAATTAAAAGAAGTTATAATGTGTCTATAAATTAAATACAAAGTAAACATAGTAAATATAAAATTGTAAAACATAATAATAACGCTCTGGACAATGATAAATTGAAAACCCACTTTAGATGCAAAAACCTATGGAAACCCACTGGATGGTTTAGAGTTGTCCACATCCAACATCCACCATTTTTCTATACGATAGCTTTAAGGGCATATTTGTCATTTGCTCCATCACTCTTCTACCATTAGATTCTTCGAAAAAAAGTCAAATCACATTTCTCTTTATCACAATTACAATTAAACAATAAAACCTCCAATCTTCATTAATTTCTCTTAAAATCCCTACACGTTATCAATACGTCATTACTGTTAGGGTCAATTTATCCCTGGTGTGATCCTGAATATTATTCTAATAACTTGGATTTTCAGCTAGCTGTAGGATCCTGAACTAACCGATTACACTTGTTTATTTTTCTATTTTTCTTTTGTGTTATGCTTGCATGCTACTCAAGTATACAATAGCCTACAACGGCTAGATGACTCATTCTACCTGAAATATCGGATGACCAAGTTGAAACACACGTGAGATTTAACAACACGTCTTTATATGGTCATGGCGGCTAGGGTTCCCGGAATTGTAGGAATTTTAGTTATTTTTCATTTCTATAAATGAGGCTGTTGAGAACGTGTCAGGGACACATCTTTTTGCACTCACAACACTGACACCTGTATTCTTGCCTTTTTTCTCATTCTGTTTCCGACTTGTAACCAATTTTACCTTATTAATATATTGAGGTAAGGGATAGTTTTCCCCTCCCGAGGTTTTTTATGAAGATCCTTACCAGGATCCTAGGCTTTTCCTCGCTACATCACTGGGTTCATCTTTATTTTTACCGCACTTATCTACTAAATTACTCACGTCATTGTTGAAGAACACTCTACCTCACTTAACAAATTGTTCAATTATTGCTTCAGTGATTTTTGACCAAAACAATTTGGCGCCCACCGTGGGTCAAGTGGTGTTTTTTATACTCAAATCCATATTCGCATTCATCATAATCTGTTACTTGCAAATCTATACTAAAAAATGGCCTCTCAATCAAACGCTACATCTTCATCCATGCCGTCCGCAGTTTCCGAAGTTGCTCAACCACTTCCTCCTCCATACGTTGTCTTAAGGAATACGACCAACGTCGGTGTTAGCATCCCAGGAGCCGGAGATCAAGCAGCATGCTTCCTCCCACAACAAGACTTCTACCGGCATTCGAATCCAAAGATCTAGGTCTCCCAACACGAGACCGGTCCTTATGTCTAACGATGATATTTTTGGCGTTTTAATGCATATGAAGGAGAACATGGAAACTCAGAAGCAAACCAACAATTATTTCATGAGGGAGCACCGGGATATCCAACCACAAAGGAAGAAGCTGGCGGAGTAATCCTTCACTCCATTGCTACCTAGGAACTTGAACTTTGATGCGTCAGGATCCCAAAGGAATCGCTATGATGATTTCCTTCCCATGCAGTCTGCAACCAGAACAAATGATCCCGTACATGCCACCAGGATTACTCCTACTCGAGAATTTGGTGTTATTTCGGGATCCCTAGCTAGGATTCCCGATAATGGTAATATCAATAATGCTATTACTTCTATGACTAACCGTGATGCTGTGCAGGACTCCGGTATTAGTCCCACGGTTCAGATGAGTTGTAGAAACTGAAGGAGTTAATCTCCAGCGAACCTGGGATAGTCTAGCCAATTCCGGAAGAAGTCCCTATCAGGCACATGATCTCGAGATTCGTACCTCCCATATGCGATGCTGAGATCCGAAGCGATTCCAGCCTTCAAGCATGAAACTGTATGATGGAACCACGGATCCTGAAGAGCATGTTACCTAGTATAGCGAGAGGATGCAGATCAACCCCATAATTTCAAGGAAGCCTGTTTAGGGGTGTTTTTCGGGTTTCGGGTTTTTCGGTTTTCAAAGTTTTAACTCTTGACCCGAAACCCAACCCGAATCTCTCACGGGTTTTTCGGGTTCGGGTTTTTTCGGGTTTGGTTAATCAGGTTTCGAGTATCCTAGAAAACACAACAAAAAACAAAAAAACAAAAACAAAATTAAAAAACTACAATACTAAAATTAAAACATATTCTTGTTTTTCTAGTAACACAAATAATAAAATAAGAAACCAATGTAACTTGATAAAACAATTCCAAAGAAGAGTAAAACTAACTCGAACCATAATCGTCATCAGTTGAGCGTGATTTGGTTGTTCGATTATGGTTGCTATTAGTAATAAACGGAAAACATATCTTAGCAATAAACAATCGACTCGTAATAGTGGAATGACAACAGTCAATTAAGGCCAGATTCTGATAATTTTAGTGGCTAAGACTTAGCCTATTATACCTAAAAAATATATTAAATTTCAAAAAATAAAAGTTTTTTCGGGTTTGCTCGAAACTTATAAATCAAACCTGAGAACCAACCCAAATTACTTCGGTTCGGGTTCAGGTTTCTCGGGTCAGCCGTAAGGGTTTGGGTTTTCTCGGGTTGGGTTTCAGGTAAAAGTGACAACCTTAAGCCCTGTTTTTTCAAAGGCTTTGGCTCAACCCTGACTGGAGTTGCGTTATAATGGCTCCAAAGTGTCCCTCCTTTCTCTTTTAAATCTTTGGCTCATTTAGTTAATCTGTTTAATAATCAATTTTCTAGCAGTAGAAGTTTTACTAGTGACTTGAATAAAGTAACACAGGGAAATGATGAATCCCATAGGGATTTCATCAGCAAATTTAGCAAGGAAGCTAACCTGGATGTTGCAACGGCTGTGAAAGCTTTTAAGATGGGCCTCAAGAAAGATTCCTCTTTCTATGAGGATCTTGTCATGAATCCTTGCAGGAATCTAGATGAAGCAAGGAACATAGCCTTAAGGTTCAACAGAATGGAAGAAGAATGGATGATTCAGCAAAGACTGGATGGTTCCAACAACTACAACCACCCAAACAGGAAGTTGGATTCCCCATCATCTAAACCATATCGATCCAAACCGTATTCCAGGAACGATAGGGTCAATGTGGTATATGATGATGAGGATGACAAATCTTATCCTAACATGATTACTGTTTTTCAGTTGATAATCCTGGATTAGTATGTGCTATCCAGGATCTAGGTGAAAAGGCAAGATGACCACGAAAGAATGAGAAGAACGGTGTCTGGAAAGAAAAGTCCAAATGGTGCACTTTTCATGAAGATTTTGTCCACGTGACGAAGACTACATTGCTCTAAGAAGGGAGATCATCTAACTACTCAGCAAAGGTCACTTATAAGAGTTGCTGGGAAAGAAGAATCGAAACCGGGATCCCGAGCAAGATCCCAAATGGGCAGAATCTCCACCACTGGGCGCCATGATCGTAAATGTTATCTCCGGAGGATCAGATATATGTGGCAGATCCTACTCAGCAGCTAGAGGGAATGCCAAAGTAGCCAAAGCAGAAAAACCTGAGGGACCAAATAAGACGATGACCTTGCCTAAAGAATACGGAGTCACATTTGATGATGAGGGCATGAACAATATTCAGGATTCTCATCATGACGGTTTAGTCATAATCCTTCATATTTCTAATTGTTTTCTACGTAATATCTTGGTGGACAATGGAAGTTCGGTAAATATAATCCAGTTGGACACCCTGAAGAGGATGAATATTTCGGAATCCGAGATTATATCAAAATATTCGGTCTTTGTGGGATTCTACGGGGATGCCAAGAGTATAGTGGGAGAGATCAAACTTCCAATTTACGTCGAGGGAGTAAACTCTATCCATAAATTTTGTGTTATTGATCCGTTGACCTCTTTGAATGTTATCTTAGGCAGACCCTAGATCCATGATATGAAGGCTGTACCCTCAACCTATCATTAATGCATCAAAATTCCAAAACCTTGGGTGTTTTGGACAAAAATCTGCTAAGGATAATGTATCCAAATCCGCAAAAGTGAGGTATAGTGCTATGACAACTATAACGATTATGTGAACGAAATAATGAAGAACACCAAGATTTGTTGCGAGAAAAAACCCCTTGATCTTGTTTAGATCAAAGGAAAAAAAAAACCCCGGGTGATGACAACTCGTCGATCACCAATTTACTAATAAAAAATCGGGTTACAATGGGTGGAGATATTGATCAGTATTACAATGATAGCTAAGTGAACGAGCAGTGATTGAGAGAATGATCAGGTGTGCGTGTTTACAAGGTGTGTTCTAACTGATCAATTATCTCATGCTTAAATAGAAAATAACAACTAACAAAAAGTCCTATTTTCTTGGCACTACTCTCACTAGCTTAGTTTTCACTATTGACCACGTGCTGATGGCGCCTTGTAGCGAAATATTATGTAGACCATGTCTTCGGGCCGTTGCACTTGATAAATATCTACCATTATATAAGAAACAACCGTTAACAACACCAATTACTGAGGATCCTTGATCCTGGCATAGCTCTGGAACTCATCAGAAGGATAATTGATCCAGACACGTCTTCAAGAATAACATATCCTCAGCACTCAGTTATTTGTGACACAACAAGAACTCCTATAAATCCGCCATTATCCCCACTAAACGTGTTACAGCCATGATGTGTAGTAAAACACACTTACTTTCCTTATGATTTTATCATGGTTTTTATGCTTAATTGTTTATTTTATGAAAGTATTGGGGGTTAAGTGCAATAATTTACAAAGTTTAAATGTTAATTGTGGGTTTATGGAAGATGGTGAAAAAGGAGTTAATTTGGAAGATTCTAGAGGTCTTGTTGGTCAAGTTTCAAAGCTACAAATCAAGGCCCAACCCAAGCCCACAAGTTAGAAGCCTTACATGATATTATATTAAGTTAATTAACTTAGTTTCCAGCCAATAACACAGCCCTAATCCCGAAATAAAAAGAACCCTAACTTCCTATCAAAGTTCCGATCGGCAGCAGGCAAAAGGGAAAGAAAAAAAGAAAGCTAAGTGGCGGCTGTGGTGGCTGTGACGGCTGGAGAGGAAGAAGAACACCAAGGAGAGTCTTGTGCAGCTTCTAGGCATCAAATACATCCATAAACTCAGCCCTATAACCTTAAGTAATCATCTTTAAGCTTTGTTTTTGTTCAAGAACCCTAACTAGTTGAATTGATCTTTTTCTTTGGATTGTTTTGCAAGTAATTGATTGTTTGACTTTGATTTAGTTATTCTTGGATCTTGAATGAGTTTGATTATGTTTATGATGATGTTTATGATGATTTACTTGAATGTTAATGGCTGTCCAAAATTAATGAGTAGCTAATCTTGTTTGTTCTACCTAGGTTTGATGAATATTGTTAGGTTTTGACTAGTAATATGGATTGTTAATGATCATGGCTTAAATTGTTAATGTAAAGTTTGATTTAATAGTAAATTAGATTTTGTTTGGTGGCTGTGTTTTGTTTGATTATACCTAATAACCTCGTGCTTTAATTAATTGAATCGGTTTTGATTAGTTGTTGCATGTTTAAGGCTCTTTACTTTGTGTTTAGGGTTTATTTGCGGGAAATACAACCGTAGGGATAAGTGGGTAAATTAATTAGATAAAATCAGTTGTGAAACACCTTCTTAGAGACCGAGAGGTGATAAGAAGTAAACTCGTCTCATTACTTTTACTTGTTAGAATTAAGATCGCGCGAGAGCGGGTTTTGTTCATGTCGGGTTGAGATGTTTGAGCGATTAGTTGGTCTAGTTTATGTTAAGTTGAATTGTTCCTCTATCCTTGGTTGCGTAGTATTTGTTTCCATTAGGCTAGTGTGTCGGTGAGACCAAGAGGTGAGTCGGCATTAGAACACGTTAATAATTTGTTTTCCCGGTTTGTTCTTAAAATCAACTAAGATAAGTTAGAGTTTGTTAGTGAGACCGAGAGGTGATCTGACCTTCTTGAGCGAACCTTAGCTGTGTCATCCTTTAGAACCGGTGTCGTGAGAGTTTTCAATCCACTGTCTTGTCATCTCCTTCAATATGATTCTTACCTAGGTAGACGTTTTTATCACTGCAGTCAAAGTTTCTGAAGTTTTGTCAAAAGTTTTCACTTAGTTAAGTTAAGTAGTTAAATCAAATCTAAAAAAAATCAATTAAATATTTTGGTGAGTCTTGGTTAGAGTTTAGTGATTATAAACGTTTTCACGTGTCTTCGAGTTCGATATCCGGACTTTCCTCATCTGTGCTATACGCGACCGGTACACTTGCCGTTTGTGTGAACTAGGATAGATTGTTTGGTTTTTAAAGCTTAGTTGCGACTTGTGTTTTATTTATATATATATATTTTTCGCACATCAAGCCATTTGACCACGTGTTTGACAAGTCCAATAGCGAGATATCCGGTGGAATAAGTCTTGGAGCCGTTATATCTATCAAATATAAGACTATACATGAGAAACAATCGTTAGTAAATAATAAATACTGAGGATCCTTGATCCTGACAAGATCTGATTAAGGATTACTGATCCAAGAACATATTCCAGGATAACGTATCCACAGTGTCAAATTTCCGTGCCCCAACATTGGGGAATTGTCAAAATTCAAGGTGACCAGCAGGATGCTAAAGATTGATATTCCTCGTCGATGAAATCAGCTAAACCTACTCAAGCATAGAAATCAAAGAACAAAACGCTTGATGTCTCGGATGCAACTGAACAAGAGGTCAAAGAATTAATACTAGATGATAAGTATCCTGACATCAAGGTGTTGATAGGAACTGAGATTCCTGAAGAAAGTGAAGATCAGTTGGTCAAGTTCCTCAAGAGCAGAACCTCTCCCTTTGAATTGAAGCATGAGGAAATGACATGTATTTCTAAGAATATTATTACTCACAAATTGGGTTTAGATAAAAGTTTCAGACCAATCCAACAAAAGAGAAGAAAGTTAGCACCCGAAAGAACTATCATCGTCCATGAAGAGGTTTAGAGATTGCTGAAAGCAGGGATGATCAGGGAAGTAAAGTTCTCAAGATGGTTGGCCAACGTGGTGGTAGTCCAGAAAAAGAATGGCAAGTGGAGGGTTTGTGTCAACTACACGAACCTCAATAAAGCTTGTCCCAAATATCCTTTTCCCATTTCCACACATAGACTCCATGGTGGATGAAATTGTTGGACATGAGATGCTGACCTTTATGGACTCCTTTTTGGATTCCAACAAATCTAAATGGAACCCTCAGGCCAAGAAGACACGACATTCATGACTCCAGCAACTATATATTGTTATACATTAAAGCCTTTTGGTTTGAAAAATGCAGATGCCACCTATCAAAGATTGGTCAACATGATGTTAAAAGAGCAAATGGGGAACACCATGGAAGTATACATCGACGGTATGGTGGTAAAGTCAAAGAAATACGGGGATCACCACCGGGATCTCCTGGAATCCTTTGACATACTCAACAAGTATAATATGAAGCTGGATCCCTCCAAGTGTCACTTTGGAGTGGGGGCAGGAAAGTTTCTGGGATACATGGTAACCAAAAGAGGGATAGAACTAAGTGCGGAGCAAATCAAAGCCGTCGTGAGACTGAGGACACTAGCTAACATGAAGGACGCCCAAAGGTTGATTGGTAGGATCGCAACCTTAAATAGATTTATTTGAAGATCCTCAGAAAGGTGTAAGGATTTCTACGATATCCTGAAAAAGAACAAGACATTTTAATGGGGGCAGAAACATGTAAGGCGCTTGAAGACTTGAAAATATGTCTTTCATCAGCACCTTTAATAATGAAGTCTGAAGATGGTGAGGCATTATTCCTCTATTTGGCTGTATCCCGAGACACTTTAAGTATTGTATTAGTTAACAATCACGAAGGGCAACAACATCCTATCCACTATATAGGTAAAAGTATACTTGATGCAGAAGCCATATATTCACATTTAGAAAGTTAGTTTGCCTTTAATTATGGCATCTAACAAGTTGAGACATTATTTTGAGACGCATACTTTTTTTTTGTTAAAACTAATTATCATGTTAAAAACGATTTGAGAAAGCCTGAAATGTCTGGTAGGATGGCTAAGCCTGTTAGGTTGAGTGCTTATGATTTAGTTTATGAGCCTAGGACAACAATTAAATCCCAAGCCTTAGCCGACTCTGTGGCTGATTTCAGTAGTGATATCCAGCATGAAGCTGACTGGAAAGTTCAACAAATAGACCAGGACAAGGGTAAGTGGATATTCTTTACTGATGGGGCCTCAAATGTCAGAGGGACATGCTTAAGTATCATCCTGAAAACGCCACATGGGGGCATCATACCCCATGCAATCAGATGTGATTTCCAAGCCACCAATAATGAAGCCGAGTATGGAGCTTTAATTGCTGACATTCAGTTGTCCAAGGATTTAGAAATTTAAATATTCATGTATTTCTTGATTCCTTATTGCTCCTTAACCACTTCAATGGCTCCAATGCTGTTAGGAGTGAAAAACTAACCGAATATCTTCAGAAAGTTAAAAATCTGGCAGAGACATTCGATTCTTTTATTATTGGACGTGTACATAGGGAAGAAAATGCTGAAGAAGGTGCCTTGGAAAATCTTGGATTTGCCTTCAGGATTCTGACGAAAATGAAAATTATGATAATACATATCCTGAATCTAGCTACAAAGGTGCCTTCACTTAATAAAGAGGAAACAATGAAAGAAGATGCTAAGCAGGATCCCCAGGTCAATAATTTTGCAGATGCGGAAGATACAGCTGAGCAAGATCCTCAAGCTAATTGGAATCCTGGATTCAACCTATCAAGAGATATTTGCAACACAACGAGATCTCTAAGGATGAGAATCCTAAAGCCTTTCGTATTAATGTATCCAGGTTCATTATCTTAAATGATATTCTCTATATGAAATATCTTGCAGGTCTATACTTGAGATGCATGGAGGATCCTGAAATAAAAGAAATTCTAAAAGATATCCATGAAGGCGAGTGTGGGAATCACACTAGGGGTCGATCATTGTTTTCCGGAATCCTTAGGACTGGTTACTATTGGCCAACCATGAGGAAGGATGCAATGGTCTATGCTAAAAAATGTGATGACTGTCAAAGACATAGCAACATTCTTCATTAGCAGCCTGAACCTATTAATTCGATCATATCTCTTTGGTCTTTCATGAAGGGGGGATAAATATTATTGGCAAACTACCGAAGGCTCCAGTAGGAAAGGTCTTTATGTTATTAATGACATATTACTTTTTCAAATGGATTGAAGTAGAAGCATTTGCCCAAGTAAGAACACGAAGTGATATCCTTCATCAAGAGGAATATCCCGACACGTTTTGGTATCCAAGTCGAGATCATCTATGAAAATGGGTCTCAGTTCATTGGAAAAAGAACTACTAACTTTTGTGCTTCATGTGGGATAAAAATGATCACTTCCACGCCAGTACACCCTCAAGCTAGTGGGTAAGCGGAATCTTCAAACAAGATCATCTCCAACAATTTAAAGAAGAAGTTGGGGACAAAGAAAGGAAAATAAGCTGAAGAGCTGCCATCATACTATGAGCAGATCTAACTACATCAAAAAATATGACAGGGCAAACTCCTTTCTCTCTAGTACTTGGGACCGAGGCGATGATTTTGATTTAGATGGTGATCCCTTCTACAAGATCCTGCCTCCAGAGTCCTGAAACCAACAATCGGGGTCTACAGATGATCTTGACGTAGTAGATGAACTCAGAGATTATGAAAGGACTCGTATGGTGGTATACCAACAAAGAATCACCAAGTCATACAACAAGAACGTCAGGATCAGAAGATTTCAAGTGGGAGATCTAGTACTAAGGGATACATTTCAAAATACAACATAACACAAGGATGGAAAACTAGCACCCAAATGGGAATGACCATATAAGATCGAAGCTGAGGCAGGAAAAGGAGAATATCAACTATTTTCTATGGATTGTAGGATCCTACCAAGATCCTTGAATGCAGTTCACCTTAAACTCTACTTCGTGTAAGTTAGAACTTTATTTCTAACTTGGTATGTTATGTATTCTGAGTTTACTATTTCAGTTATTTTTTTTTTCTTGAAACCCAATACCGACTTAAGCATCAAAGGGGTGTTACTTGAGCTAACACCCACCCTCACAAAGGTTCAAGTGATTTTCAGAATCGAGATCCCGATTAAGAAGTGAATGCATTCCTAGGGGTTTGGCCACCTTTCTAATTTTAAGGTATAAATCCTTTCAGAGGTTTAAAGGTTTTCACCCTTCTAAAAATTGGGTTTAAACACCTCGCCAGGAGAGCGCGTTATCCACATGTAATTCGAGATGGCGGGACCAGTTCATTAAATGGTGGCTAACAATTTCGTTATTGTTGGTTACACGGTGGATCCTCAAGAAGATTATCAATAGAATAAAATGGGCATGCTATACAACTTTGGCCTGTCCCAAGCATTTACACAAGTTTTTGACATTTTCTCGTCACTCACGATTGGCTTGTCCCAAGTATTTACACAAGGTTTTGGCATTTTCATGTCACTCACGATTGGCTTGTCCCAAGTTTTTAACACTTATCTTTTAACCCAAGTTCAAATCTATTTTTGGGATTTTCCCCAAGATCCTCAGGATCCCTTCATAAGTAATATCTAAAAGTTTTACTAAATTGATAATCAAAGGCTTCGTCTGAAACTTAGGATCCCTCCACCTTGATTATCTATTGTTTTAAATGACATAAAAAGTAAATTGTTTCAAGCATCACCACATGGCAGAAAAGTAAATTGTTTTACAACCGTATCGAATACCATCAGGCAAAAGTCATCAAACAAAGAGGGGCTTGGGTCTTATCTCCAGCTTCTCAAGCCTTCACCTCAACAGCCTTGCTTGACTCCGCATGATCCTCTTCAGAAGTCAAGACCAGATCGGCCCTAATATCCGCTTCTCTCATCTTTAAACCTTTAAGATCCCAAGAAGACGTGTCGAAACCATGTTTCCTAGCTTCTTCCATCAGTTTGGTCCTAGCAGAACATATAGAGTGAGCAACATGCATCCTAATTTGGGTCTTGAAAGATTTCAACTCCTTAGCATGAGTAGCCTTTTGGTCAGCGTGATCCCGCTTCAGTCGATCAAATTCCTTGGCCATGTTCTCAATATAGAGAGACTTAGCTTCGGCTATCTTGTTGAGATCATCCACTTTCAGCTTCCACATTTCGACCTCATGGATACCCTACAACGAGAAAAGGTATGATCAATGTAATAATTACCCTCGACTAAGAAATTTTGCGGGATCCTAACTTGGATGAGGAGTGGCTCAACGTTATCAAAGTTGTGTGAATCGACAGTAGTTTCTGGTGCCTCAATAACTTTCCTCTTCTTGGAAGTGGATGCTCTAGTCCAAGAAAGCTTGAGGAAGTGTCTTGGAGACTTCAATGATGGTGGGTTTCTTCTTCGAGATGAAACTATCCAGATCATCCAAACCCCATCATTGGCCTGCTATAACAGGAAATCAAGATTCCAAAAAAAACAATATTCCTAAAATTTAGAAAGGGTAAGAATGATGGTCTCACTTTACATACTCCCGGTTGGTGATTGTTCGATTATGAAGAAAGCAAAACCTCAAGCTGGAAGTAGTGTTCTTCCTTAGGAATCCGCAAAATTGCAGGAATCCTCTAAGGCACCATATGTATGAGTCACAAGATCCGTAAACTTCGCTGAAAATCATTAAGAAAACAAGATAGTTGTTAATCTCATTTCATATTTAAAACCTAAAACATATTTCCTACCATTCTTAACCCATCGATAAGTGTTGGGAGCAGATTTTTATCCTCAGGATTGTTCATGTTTTAGGGATTTCAACCTATCCTGTCAATACAAGTATTCTGAGGATTATATTTCGCTAATCCAACTGTCCTTTATTATTTTGTTTGTTTTCCAGACGTAACCACGTGTTTAATGTGCTACTAAGAGATGTGGGTTTGCAACTGTTATTTCTGAGGCTCCATCAATTCGAACATGTGAAGCAACAGATAGTGGAAGACCTAGTCTAGGGTTTATCCCAGATTTCTCGGGATTTCAGTTGTAATCTTTTGTTTATTTAAACGAGCTGAATTGGTCATTTAGAAAACACACCACGTACTCATAGCTACTGAAACTTATTGTAACACTTAGCAATTGATCGATTATCAGCTCCAACACTTCTAATCAACCTTTTTGTTATTAATATATAGACGGTGATAGTTTTCACCGTCCGGGGTTTTTTGTGCCGACGATCCTCAAGATCAAGGGCTTTTTTCCCTCGAAATCAAATCATTGTGTTCATCATATTTTTGATCAAGCACTCTACCTCACATATGAATTTGATCATAAAATTACTTTGTTAATTTTTGACCAAAACAATTTGGTGCCCACCGTGGGGAAAACAGTGCTTTGATCATTATTAACCCTCAAATTAAACCCTACTTTCAACATCCACAACATGTCTTCCCAACCGAAGAATGTTTCCTCTTCTTCCGCAGCTTCAGGTTCCTTTGTGAGGCCTCCTATGCCTCTCTCCTCTTGCTGGTGGTATCCCGAAGAAACCTAACAACACTCAGAAGAAACCCGCTACTCCCATGTTCTCAGGATCAAGACCATCTCCTCAGGATCCCATAATGGTATCCAACAACGACCTTCTGTCGATGTATAGACAATTACATGAACAGATGGATCTCCAGAAAAAGAACCAGATGCTCGTGAAAGAACTGAAAGATATCAGGAAAGCCAAGAGGCCGGTGGAAGAATTCCCACCACTAGTCCCGAGATCTCTGGTTTTCACTCCTCCAGGATCCTCAGGATCCTCATTTTTCCAGCGCTCAGGGTTTGCTGGATTGCACTCATCTGGATACCAAGGGTACCTGCATGCATCATCTGCTAGGCCATTTCAACATGCAGGATCCTCAGGATTGTCGCAGTAGGGAGGATCCTCTAGATTGTTTCAACAGTCCGGATCCTCAGGTTTGTTCCATCAGACGGGATCCTCAGGTCCTTATCAGCAGGCACTATCCTCAGGATTTCAGCAACAGGCAGGATCCTCAGGAGTGCCTTCACCAGGGTTCTCTAATCCTCAGCAACCATTTGCTCAGACTCAGCAGTTTGCAGGATCCTCTGAGGTGCACCAGGGAGACTTTATCCCGATGCAGGCTAACACTTCGACCACTCGAATTGCTACTCCAGGAAATACTATGTTTGGGAATGCAAGCTACAACACCCAGAGTGTTCCTCAGAATATTAATCAGGGTAGCACTTTCAATACAATTCCCTTTAATGTTAATCAAGGATTTTTGCAAGATGCAGGCGTAAGTTCAAGTTTAGCCCGGGAATTACAGAAGCTTAAGTACATGATCTCAAATGTTCCTGGTGTAATCCATTCCATAGCTGAAGTTCCCACTGATAGTCACAGAATATCCCGATTTGTGCCGTCAATTAGTGACGTACAGATCCCAAAACGGTTTCAAACCCCAAATATGAAACAGTATGATGGCTCAACGGATCCTGAGGAACATGTTGCACAGTATATGGAGCGTATGGAGATCAACCCAATTCCTATGGAAATCAAGGAAGCATTTCTTTGCAAGGGATTTGGGTCTACCTTTACTGGAGCAGCCATGAAATGGCTACTGAGTATTCCTCCTAACGCCATCACCTCCTTTTCTCATTTAGTTAACTTATTTAATAACCAGTTTTCTTGCAGTAGAACATTTGAGAAGATGACAGGTGATCTTTATAGGGTTACCCAGAATCCTAGGGGATCCTTGAGATATTTTATTACCAGGTTTAGCAAGGAGTCGCTGGAGATCCCAAATCTAAATCCTGCTTCGGCAGTGGAAGCTCTTAAGCTAGGATTACAGAAAGACTCCTCTTTCTATGATGATCTTGTTATGACTCCGTGCAGGTCGTTAGATGAAGCAAGAAGCAGAGCTCTGAGGCTTATCAGGCTAGAGGATGATAAGAAAAGCCATAAGAAGATCGATATCTCGAAATATGATCAGACGAACAGGAAAGAAGAATCCGTGGGAAAATCATATCGGTCATAACTTTACTATAAGCCTGATAACCCAGGATTAATGCAGTAGATGATGGAGATGATGAAGAATATCCTAAGATCTTTGAATAATGTTTTTTTTGTTGATGTTGGTGGATTAATGTGTGCCATGCAGGATTTAGGTGAAAAAGCCAGGTGGCCAAGGAAAATGGAGAAACAAGGAGCTTGGAAAGACAAGTCAAAATGGTTTTCCTTCCACGAGGATTTTGGGCACTTGACTGATGATTGCATTGCACCCAGAAGGGAGATTAGCTATCTTCTCAGCAAGGGGCACTTGAAAGAGCTACTTGGCCGGAAGAAGGGAAAAGAACAAAATCATGAGAAATTTCCTGAGAAAGGAACTCCTCCACCAGCAAATGCAAAAACAATTCTATTCATATTTAGAGGATCTGACAATTGTGGAACCTCTTATTCTGCTGCGAAAAGAAATGTTGATCAAAGGAAGTTAGAAGTGGTTAATAGGCCAACAAAAACATCCATTCTCACTCAAGCAAAGACCATATCCTTTGATGAAAGCGATAGAGTCAATGTTCAGGATCCTCACCATGATAGTTTGGTAATAACGTTATATGTGGTTAACCATTATGTGCACAGGATCCTCATTGATGGTGGAAACTCTGTCAACATTATCCACTAGATGTGCTGAAAAAGATGAATATTCCTGAGGATGAGATTATCCCCAGGTCCTCAGTGTTGGTTGGATTCATTGGAGAGACTAAGAACACTATTGGGGATATCAAGCTCCCAGTATATGTTGAAGAGGTAAACAAAATGCAAAAATTTTGTGTTATTGACTGTTTTTCTTGTTGCAATATCATATTAGGCAGGCCCTGGATACACGACATGGAAGCAGTCCCCTCCACTTATCACCAATGTGTGAAACTCCCAAGTCCGCGGGGAGTTATCAAAATCATCAGTGATTAGCAAGATGCACAGAATTGCTACACCTCTTCAATGAAGTGTACTGCCAAATCCCAGCAGGCGTAGCAATTACAGAAGCCAACACGAGATGTAATAGAGGCCATGGAACAATAAATTAAAGAAATACTCCCTTATCCCGAGGATCCTGAAGTCAAAGTGCTGATAGGAACGAGCATTCTTGACGATATTGAGTCAGAGTTGCTCGATTTCCTCTAGACAAGACTGTCAACATTTGCATGGAAACATGAAGATATGACAGGTATTTCCAAAGATATTATAACACATAAACTTGGAATTGATAATTCTTTCAGGTCAATCCATCAAAAGAGAAGAAGTTGAAAGACTCTTGAAAGCAAATATGATTAGGAAAGCTCAATATCCCAGATGGTTAGCAAATGTGGTGGTTGTACAGAAAAAGAATGGTAAATGGAGAGTTTGTGTAGATTTCACAAACTTGAATAAGGCCTGCCCTAAGGATCCATTCCCTATACCACACATAGATTCAATGCTAGATGCTACAACTTGCCACGAAATGCTGACATTTATGGACGCATCCTCAGGATTTCAGCAAATCCAAATGGAACCTTCAGATCAAGAAGATACAACCTTCATGACTCCCACAGGTATTTATTGTTATATTGCTATGCCCTTTGGACTTAGAAATGCAGGTGCAACCTATCAGAGGTTAGTTAAAATGATGTTCAAAGAGCAACTGGGGGACACGATGGAAGTTTATATTGATGATAGGGTGGTGAAGTCCAAGAAAGATGAGGATCACCTCCAGGATCTCAAGACTGCATTTGATATCCTCGACAAATATAACATGAAGCTGAATCCTTCAAAGTGCCATTTAGGAGTGAAGGCTGGCAAATTCTTGGGATACATGGTCACCAAAAGGGGGATTGAGGCGAGTCCAGAGCAGATACAAGCTATCCTGAATCTGAAATCCCCAGCATCAGTCAAGGATGTTCAAAGGCTAACTGGCAGGATAGCAGTGCTCAACAGATTCATATCCAGATCCTCAGAAAGTGCAAAGAATTTTATGATATCCTGAGGAAAAATAAGAAGTTCGAGTGGACCAGTAAGCATGAGGAAGCTTTAATATCCTTGAAAGCTTATCTTTCTTCTGCTCCTCTGCTGGTAAAACCCGAGGAAGGTGTCTATCCCTATATCTAGCTATATCAAATAATGTTGTAAGTGCAGTTTTAGCCAAGGATCACGAAGGTCAACGACATCCCATCTATTATGTAAGTAAAAGCCTTTTGGATGCTGAAACCAAGTATTCTTATCTTGAGAAATTAATTTTAGCACTTATTATGGCATCTACTAAACTTAGAAACTATTTTGAAACTCACCCTATATGTGTTAAAAACTAATTACCCTATTAAGTCTGTTTTGAGAAAACCATAAATGTCAGGTAGGATGGCAAAATGGGCTGTGAAGCTGAGTGCATATGATATAACATATGAACCTAGGACTGCCATCAAATCCCAAGCATTAGCAGACTTTGTGGCTGATTTCACCAGTGAACTTAAAGAAGAGGCAGACTTGGAAGTCCAAAAACTTGAGGAAACCAAATATAAGTGGACTCTATACACTGATGGTGCTTCAAATGTTAGAGGAACATGTCTCGGGATCCTGCTGAAATCGCCACAGGGGGGCATTATACCTCAATCCATATCCTGCGGATTTCAAGCCACAAATAATGAGGCAGAATATTAAGCTTTGATATCAGGATTACAATTAGCAATCGACATGAAAATCAGGTTTATTCAAGTGCATGTTGATTCATTATTATTAACTAATCATTTTAATGTTTCATATGTTGTTAGAGGAGAAAAACTAATGAAATATTTAGAGCTAGTAAAAAAACTAGCAAAGTGTTTCGAAATGTTTGATATTTCACAGGTACCTAGAGAAGAGAATGTTGAAGCAGATGCCCTAGCATATTTAGCTTCATCCTTCAGAATACCGGAAGGTGTCAAGATTCCTATCATACATATCTTGAGCCCAGCAATAGGTGAACAAGGTGTCAATGAAATATCAGACGATGATGAAGATATGTGAGTCAAGAATCCTGAGGATAATGAAACTTCTTGGATTATCCCGTTCAGAAAATATATCCAGGATGGATTTATCCCCAAGGATGAAAACCCAAGAGCTTTTCGCACAAAGGTAGTCCTATATACTATAATGAATGATATATTATATAGGAAATCTCTTGCATGACCATATCTTAGGTGCTTGGAGAAGTCAGAAGCCCAAGAAGTTCTTCAGGATATCCATGAAGGAGATTGTGGGAATCACACTGGGGGCATAACACTATTCTCCAAAATCCCGAGGACAGGATACTTTTGGCCAACGATGAAGAAGGATGCTATGAATTATTCTAAGAAATGTGATGCATGCCAAAGACATAGCAACATTTTGCACCAGCAAGCAGAACCTTTGTATCCTATTATATCCTCTTGGCCTTTCATGAGGTGGGGAATGGATATTGTTGGAAAGCTACCCAGAGCTCTAGGAGGAAAAGTCTTTATGCTGGCTATGACTGATTATTTCTCGAAGTGGATTGAAGCACAAGCTTTTGTTCAAGTCAGAGAGAAAGAGGTTATCTCATTCAACAAGCGCAATATCCTGACTAGTTTTGGAATCCCGGCAAAGATAGTGTGTGACAATGGCTCATAATTCATTGGCAAGAGAACAATTAACTTATGTGTCAGTTGGGGAATCAAGATGATCACTTCAACACCTGTCCATCCTCAGGCTAATGGTCAGTCCGAATTAAGCAACCAAATCATTATCAATAACCTGAAGAAAAAGTTGGGATCTAAGAAAGGAAAGTGGGCTGAGGAACTACCTTTTGTTCTTTGGGAAGATAGGACCACTTCAAGAATTCTACTGGTCAAACTCCTTTCTCATTGGTATTTGGATCTGAAGCAGTTATCCCTACAGAGATGGTTATCCCTACAACTAGAGTCAGTCATCAGAATCCCGAGGATAATACTCAAAGTCTACTTGAAGATCTGGATGCAGTAGAAGAACTTAGGGATTTAGCAAAGATCAGAATGGCATCTTATCAACAGAAGATAGCAAAGTCCTACAACAAAAATATCAGGATTCGTAGATTTCAAGAAGGAGATTTAGTTCTCCGAAAAGCTTTTCAGAATACTACAAATCCTGCGGATGGAAAGCTTGCACCAAAGTGGGAAGGTCCTTACTTGATTGAGTCAGAAGCAGGAAAGGGGGCATATAGATTGTCTACTTTGGATGGTGACTTGTGACCAAGAGCTTGGAATGCTATCCATCTCAAAAAATATTTTATATAAGACTGCTATCCCGAGGATAATTGCTATCCTGAGAAATTTAACAGTGATATAAACAACTACGGTATGTATTCGAATTTATATTTTTATTCAATTTCAATATTATTATTCTTTTATCATGATACTGACTTAGGCATCAGAGTGGTGTTAGCAATGCTAATACCCACCCCTCACCTAGATTTGACTGTTTTGTAGCCTGAAGATATGTGGTATTCCCACATGGAATGAAGTTTATTTGGGCCTTTTCACCAGTTTATTTGGGCCTTGTCGCCAATTAAGGTATTATTTAATGCCTTCTAAGGTTTAAGGGGTTTTCACATCTTCTTAAGATCGCCTGTAGCGCATGTTTATTCAGCCGTAGTTCGAGAGGTGGGGCCAACACATGAAATATAGTGACTTGTCACCTCGTTATCCTCGGGTATTGGTTTGAATCCCAAGTTAATGGTAGACGTACCATTCCTAAGGTTTAAGGGGTTTTCACCTCTTCTAAGGGCCTTGTTGCTAGTTTATTTGAGCCTTGTCGCCAGAATTTCTGAGTTTATTCTCTGGATAGTTTTAACATTGCAGGTCTATGAGTATATCCTTAGAATCGAAGGAACATCCTGAAAAATGATCTTATTACAAGGATAAAATGGTCTAGACATTATCAAGGTTAATTTCTATATGATTTTGGTATGATTTCCTATTTGTGAATATTCTATATTTCATATTATTTGTCTTATTTATAAGATGAATTTTATGACTTGGTGTTGGTTTATTGAATTGAAACTTAAACTATTATTAAAGAACTTCATTTAAAATTTTCAATTTTATTCTAAGGATTTAATAACAAAAATAGGGATAATATACCAAGATAAGTCATAAAAGTTGTTATACTAATATTAAACTGCAGGATAAGATGATTCAGGTTTCACTCAAAATAGAGCCCATCCACCTGAACCATCTGATCGTTCAAAACATGAAATAAAAGATAGTTTGGGCTTCGTCCTGAACTAGGATCCCTCCACCCAAACTGTTATCCTAAGCACATTAAATTGTTCATACACAACCAAAATAGAAATTGTTCAAACAAACAACCAACGGAAACACATCGAACAACCTAAAAACCGGGCTCAAGCCTTTTCATCATCACCCTCATCGCCCGCCTTCTTTTCCACTTCCGCCAGCTCATCAACACCTGTCTACTTTATCACCTCAGAATTACCTGCAGCCTCGACCTCTTCACCCTTCAACTTCTTCAGCTTCTTTGCCCAAGCTTCAGAATTCTAGGAATCCATCACATAGCCCTTTTTCTGTACCTCCCCTGACATCTTGAGCATTAACTCCAGGATACTTGTAGCTGCAGACCTCTTGGCATCCTCAATAAGATCAGCTTTCTCCAACTCGAATGAGGCTCTAAGCTCCACAATTTCTTTCTCCTTCTTTCTGTAGAGTTCGATACTTTTATCTGCTGCGTGTTGGGGATCTGCAATCTTTCTTTCAGCTTCTCTCAGAGCCACTTCAGAATCTTGGAGCCTTTGTTGGTAATTTTCAAATCCCTGTTATCCTCAGATTAAGATAAATTTTATGCAGGTTATTATTCTCAGGATAAATAAAGATACTTACTGTTTCAAGAATACTGGCAAGAGCTCGTAATTTCTCGCCGGCTTCGGCATTGCTCATATCAGCAAAGGATTCTGGTGTGTGTGCGTGCGTGGTATAAAATATGATAGATGAAATGATTTGCTTTTGCACAAGATCGTGTTTTAAATTTATAAAGTGATTTCTACAAAGACTAAACACACACAAAATAGGCAAGTGTACCTATCGTATATATAGAATAGTATTGGTACGAACCAAGTATCGATCCATGAACACAAATGTTTCTAATGATAAATCGTTTTTTTTTACTTTAATCGGAGGTTTTAATCATTTTGGGGTTAATTTTTGAACTTTTTATAAAATATAAATACTTATATATAATATATAGGTGACCAAGACAAGAGATTCAAACGAGTTGTTCAATTATGCGAAGGTTACCATCTAAGATCAAGAATGCACTCCATTTTAGCATTGATAATTAATATTTAAACATGTGGTAAACTTGCCGTAGCAATATATGATAGATAACTCCATAAACCTTAAGTGTGCATCTTTGGCACTAAGGAGGTAACGTGCGCATTTTAAAGTCCACCCTTTCCTAATGTCACGCCACCTCAATGATGTCAATTTAATTTGGCAAGTAGTTTCGTAAAGTAGAAGGATTAGGATTGACTCCGATTTCTCAAATACCAATTCTAACAACTTCGGGTGGTTGTAGTTTAGTCGCACAACCTCCCCTTGGTTGATTTATGTAGGTTATAATTACACATTCCATTAACATATGATATCTTTGACTAAAATGATATCCTATCCAAAGCCATTTTTGGATTACCAAGACTTAGAAAATACATCATAACATATATCTCATCATTTCTAAGTACAATATAAGGATCCTTGTTTCTTTAATGTATCAAAGTATTTCTATCTTTCAAGAACATGAATCGATCATGAACGATTGCCAATGGGATTGACAACCACCAACTTTGAATTAGTGATTTAAGATGGTGAAACATTTCTCATCAAAAGATAATTGTAATATAACCATGTACATTACTAGACTACTTCACAAGTTTTGTATAATTATCAAGTAAAACAAAGTTTCTTCATCGATTTTAGATGGTAAAAGGAGTTTAGCTCATAATGAGCATGATGATAAACATTAAGATGATTGATGATAACAAATACATGATTAAACTAGAACAATCTAACCAAATGTAGATGAATCTTCCTTCTTAACGATGATGATGATGATGGTTGATGATGATGACCTCCAAGCCTTCAAACTCTTCACTAGATCTTCAATATGAGTGTTAGTTTGTGTTTTTATAAGTGAAAACCGGATAGAACTCTTTTCAAGGCACACCAAATGAAGGCAACATGAGCCACTATTTATAGGCAATCTGGAGTGTGAGGCACAGCCCCGTGCTTACGTAAGCACGCCCCTGTGCATTTATATAACATGTGCCATATTTGTTTTGTCTTTTCTGAAAGGTGACCACGACCCCATGCTAATTCTTTTTGTCTTTTCTGTGTAGATGTGCACGGCCCCGTGGTTGCGAGGCACGACCCTGTTCTTTTGCTTCCAGATTTTGTCTTTTCTTCTGTTCAGAAGCATGGGGGTGTGTTTCTTGAGGCATGGGGGCATGTTTCTTGTTTTTCTTGTGTTTTCTTCTGTTTTTCTTCATCTTTTTGCTTGTTTCTTTGTTTGGAGCTTGGTTTCACCTGCAATTATATTTTATTATGATAAGTAGTCTTTTATGCTATGTTATTTGATAGGTATTGCGGTTTAGAGATTATTTTATGCCGAAAAGATGTATATTTCTATGTATATCAAACATCCCCACACTTGAACATTGCTTGTCCTCAAGCAATCTTCTTATAAATATCCTCTAAAAATAACAAGCTTAGATTATAACCATCCCTCAAGTGAGCTCTAAGAAGATGAAACAAAATAACCAATCTTAATTTATGTTAGTGATAAATAAGAAGGAACTTTTGTTTTTATGAGCTTCCATTTATGCAAAACGTCACGTTCTCACAATGTTTACTCACACTCGGTTTTATATCTGATCATACCTGTGATGTATGTATGTGAACGCTCTTAGTCAAAATGCAACCTGTGATAAATAAGCTTGTAACAAGTTTAAATCTCCACCCTTTTGAAAGGTTGCATAGATCAGAAGGTAAAATGGGTTGGTTTTGTGTGAGTAGGGATTTGGTATTTTGTGGTGGTTCAAGGGTTTAAGTTAATGAAGATGGTAAATACAACTTTTACTGATTTTCGGGAGTCTTGAGATGTCTTCAACGGTTAGCTCCTTTTCTCCGATGATGATGAATTTTTTTTATATACCTAATGACTCTTTTAAGGTCAGATCGTCAAGACCAGTTTTGTCGCGGATGTGGATCAATTCTTCTTCAGTCCTGTTCTGAACATAACTTCCAACTCTAATAGATCGTTCGGCTTTCAGCCTAATAGCCCCCACCCTCATTAGTTCGGTATATTCATGCTGAGACTAAGTTTGAATTTTTCTACATCTTCCTTCGTGGGACTAGTTTCCGTAACCTAAGCATCGTTCATATCTTTTTGCTCTTCTCTTCATTGCGTTTTTGGAAATTCCACAGAATGGTGGCCTTTGTTTATCTTGGCGCCACTTTTTCCTCACCTCATTGCTAAAGAGAAAGATTCTTTCCCTAAGTTCTAGAGGCAACCTAGGTTTTGTGAAGTGTATGCAGCAAAGGAAATTGAAATCGAAAGAATGCATTTCCAGTTCTTTAGGGTCTGCCGGTAAAAGACCAGTGTTGTATTTTACTGGTGAGAGGGATGAAATGATAGGGTTTTTGGTTAAGGTTTTTGGGTTTTGTAATTTGAAAATTGGTTTGATGGAATTGTGTCAATATTACCTTCTTCCTTATACAACGCTTCGTGCGGTCTTGAAATGAATAATTGCGACAAGTTCTAAATCACACGAAACATATGACACACTCAAAGCTTCCGAAAAAATATTTATATGGCATGAGATTTATCTCACAGTAACGGAGGAATTGGGTATTAACGCCATATTTTGTATAAAATTATTCTCAATATTACAAAACTTCTTTTTACTTTTTCACTTTTTTAGTAATAATTGGTTATTTGCAAAAAATTTTCTTGGTTTTCTCTTTAGGTTTTTAAAATAATCTTTGTTTGCCAAAAAAATATTTGTTGATTTAGAGAATTTTTATAATTAACTGAAGAAACAGTTGGTCAAGTAATTCCCCTCCCCACACTTGAATCTCACATTGTCCTCAATGTGAAAAGAATCATGAAAATATAAAAATTCTAATTGAGTATTATGGATTAAAATGGAGAGTTACTTCCCACGGGTTAACGAAATTTCGACTGAGCGTCCCCTGTTTATTGTCCGTTTTCCTATTTTTTGTACCTGTATAATATAAAACTGTAAACAACCACAAACAACTAAGCATAAACTGCTGAAAATTGGGTATGGAATCATCCATCCCTTGCCCTTATCGGGCTAAATTAGTACCTACCATAGTATCTTTGGCACCCACAGCCATAAAAGTGTCCAAACCAACAAATAAACAAACAAACAAGTACGACAGAAAGTAAAATGTTTAGAACACACATAATAATAATGTCATAAGATACTACCAACCCATTCCCATGCCCATGCCCGACCTACCAGTGTCGCCAGTTATCAGTTACCCGTGTCCGGGTCAAATGGTCCCCACTGCCTGTCCATGCGATAGCCCAATCATTCAATCTCTCGCTTCGTTTCTTCATACTAGGCTGCTCGTTGTGAGTCAGAAGCAGCCATGTGTTCTGTGATCTTGTTAAATGAGGCGGTAGTGTTAGTTGAGAATTGATCGATAAGTCCATATATACCCTCCAAAGAGTATCGGCTGTCGTGTAACGAGCTGGGGCTAGCACCTGATGACGATGGGCCTCCTCTCTGACGGTAAGTTCGGCGGCGGCTCTGTCTGGGTGGTGATGTCCTTCTCTCAGGAACATCCTGTATCATCATCTCTGCCAGGTCTTCCGGATCACAAACCTGGTTGTACTTATCACAAAACCTCCACACATTCGGGTTAATTTGCTGAACCATTTGCCTGCTTTCACAGTAATCAAGGTTGAGAGCTATCGGGTATGGGCTTCGAGTTCCTTCTGTATCCACACCATAGGCCTCATAAAGGTTGTGGATCTAAGGATCACCAAAGATCGGGGTATTTCCTCGAGCACTTGCATTTGTCACGAAGAGTTTGCGGAATAGCATCGTGATATTGCATGCTATGTCGTTTTTCATGCAGTATAACGCCCAAAGATCCCTCGGGTTGACAACCCCTTCACCCTGACCTCGAGCTGTGAGGGTGTGACTGAGCAACGGTGGATGTACCTCATGAGTGGGTCACGCAGTGCTGTGCCTTTTGAAACGCTTGCATTATACTCTGTTGTACCATAACTCAATTATTCCCAAGCCTCTGCTCTTGTGTCACCTGCTTCAGCTTCATCATCATCACCTTCATCTGTAAATGTTGTTTTGGCGTTAAGCCAGATGTCTGAATCAGTTTCCTCGATCGTGTAAATTCCCAGATCAACTCCTAATTGGGTGACGGAAGTTGTATGCCATGTACCCCCACATCGAAACTGGATTTCCTCTTCATCCCACATGTCAAACTTCTTATTTTTTTATATTGAAAGAGGCCAAGAATTCCTTTGTCAGTTCTGTCACCGCTTCCCCTGTTTGACCAAAAACCCGTCTCCATGGTCCTCTTACAATGTTCTCATAACGGTTCCATTGGTTGACGTGTCTCAGAGTGTCTTCACATGCATAGAAGTTAGCTTCTGGATACCTGTTGTTAAGATAAGTTAATCTTGCATTAGCTTGCCTGTCCTTTGTTTTGCGGTTTGGGAAGACTAGAAATGCATGAACATCCTTTCCATACTCGGCCATCTGCAATTCACACCCAAATTAGTCAAAATTCATAAAAAATTTTCAATTTACTGGAACAGAGAGCAAAGCACGGCGGCGTGCTTTAAAAAGCACGGCCCCGTGCTGTTGCCACTGTTGCAGTTTCCTTTGATTTTGACTTTTGGTTGACCACGATTCGTGTTTTTTTGGGCACGACTCGTGTTTTTAATACCGACTTTTACCTTATTCAGATTCGAACCCCCATTTCTAACCGGTTATAACAATTAGGTTTATCGGTTTGTCGGGTGTTTATGCCAAGACCCAAAACCCGAATTGTCCCTTTTCAATTAAACCCTAACCATCAAACATTCAATAATCTATTCATCTTATACTAGCAAAATAACCCATATCTTTTTCGGGTTTAGACCCGATCTAGTCGATTCGAGAGATTTTAGGGTTAAATTAAACCTAGAATGATGAATTTGAACAATGCAATTGTTAAATTAACATACCTTAGGTATCGAATTGATGATTTGATGAAGAAATTAGTGAACTATTGGATGGTCGGCGGTTTTTAGTCCAGAAAAGTAGTGAATGTTAGGGTTGGTGGTTGGAAAAGGTTATTTTAATAATTTAAAACTCGTAACTGCTCTGGAACCAAAAGCACGGCGCCGTGCTTTTGAGAAGCACGCTACCGTGCTGCATGATGCAGACAGTATCCTTTTGAATTTTGTTTATTTTTCGAGCTTGTCGTTTTTAAATGGTTTTATTTTCTGGTTAGTTTGAGACAGTAATTAAAAATCCTAAACTTCATTAAAACATGAAACATAAAACCTAAAGACATAATTAAACATAGAGAAAATGAAAAGTACAACAACAACTCTCGATCCTAACACATAGTACTAGCGGGAACAACTTCAACACGAAACAAAGTCAGAACTTCAACGACCACCACTTCCGAACAAGTCCTGGATGTGTGGTGGTGCTCGTTTGGCTTCCAAAAGTTGGTCAAGATTCTTGTTGAGCGTAATGATTTCTCATTGGAGAAAGTTGAGTTTGGAAGCCACATCTTTGTGGTGGCCATCCACAACATTGAAGTTTTCGAACCTAAGCAGGTCGACTTTGTTAATTAACTCGACTACGCGAGCTTCGGTTTGAATGTTGCTCTCAACTTGATCTCTTATGATGCATTGGAGTCTCATGACCTCCTCCTCAAGGTATGAGGAGGATTCATGTTGTTTCCCCTTTCTTACTGGCCTCCATTCAACCCTTTCCCATTCCATTTAGGTAAGTTGTTTTTGTGTGAATGGAATAGTGAGTTTATGCATGCATTATATAGAGACTGGAAAGTTGAACACGGCCCCATGCTTTCAAAAGCACGGCCCCATGCTGCTAGGGGAATAAATGTTTCTGAGTCAGAGAATTGTACGGAGTCAGCGTGTATCGTGCTGAAGATTCTAGGGTGACCACGGCCTCGTGCTTAGGGAAGCACGGCCCGTGCTTATTGTCACTGTGAATTTTCTTGTAATTTTCAGCAAGATGCGAGATCTGGAATTCTTAGAATGACGTTTAGTATGATAATTTAGAAGTTTGGTCATCTAAAAATTACTTTTCAATAAAATTATAAAGGTCCTAAAACAATTACGCGATAAGCCTGGTTTTCATAGAAATAAGAAAATATTCGGGTTAAGCCCGAAGTCCTAACAAATTGTGCTTAATGCACTTGTTTACACATAAAAGCAGAAGATTAAGTTTCCTAGATTTCCCCGAAAGGCTCTCCTCCTCCGAATGGTCCTGGTGGTGGAAAGTATGTGAAACTGAGAACTTGAAACTGGAGTTGTTCATTGATGTCTCGGAGTTCCATTTTCATATTTTCCACTTATTCGGTGAGTTTAACGAGACGCATCTCAGCAAGGAGATTCATTTCGGTGAGTTCATTAACGAGTTCTTGAAGTTTCAAGAGAAGCTTGGTTTGGAAACATGGCGGGCATCGTTTCTCGGGTGTCGGGAACGGGGATTGCTTCACTCATATCAGTTGGCATGTTTGAATTTTCAGAGGTTATTAGTTTGGTTTTGGTTGGTGCAAGGAATGCAATGACACAAGGTGCCTTTTATAGCCAACCAGCAAGCCAAACATGGCCCCATGCTTTTGGAAGCACGTCACGTGGTTTTGTTCTGACAATTCTGTTACAAACTAGTCTGACTGAGATTTTTGCAGCGAAGATTCCGGTCCATGATTTTTGGCACGAGATCGTGCTTTTGGAAGCACGCCCCCCGTGGTTAAAATTCTTTTTTTTCCATTTATTTACAAGGCCTAGTTTTGTAAAGGTCTTGGCCAGACCTTGTTTCCTTGACTTCGTATTCAGGGAGTTGGAGGGTTAATACCTCCAGGACTTTTTCAAATGGACCATCGATATATGGTTTTAATCGATGTCCATTTACTTTGAAGTTTGGCCATTTGAATTTGAAATTTCAACTGTCCCACCGTCAAAAACTGATTCAAATATGTATGGACCTATCCATCAAGATTTCAATTTTCCTGGGAAAAGACGTAAACGAGCGTTATATAACAGCACACGGTCGCCAGTTTGAAAATTTTTGTTTCCTTTCAAATGGGCATTGTGCAGGCGTTTAGTCTTTTCCTTATAAGACCATGAATTTTCATAGGCTAATGTTCTCAGTTCCTCGAGCTCACGAATTTGATCTTCCCGGTTTACGCTGGCGGACGTTAGATCAAAGTTCACCGCTCCGAGAGCCCAGTAGGCTTTGTGTTTTAATTCCACTGGTAGATGACATGCCTTCCCGTAAACGAATTTGAAGGGTGTTGTTCCTATGGGGGTTTTGTAAGCCGTCCTAAGGGCCCATTAAGCGTCATCTAATTTCTCAGCCCAATTTTTGCGATTCATTCCTATAGTTCTTTTCTAAAATCCTCTTGATTCCTCGATTTGAGACCTCTACTTGCCCACTAGTCTGGGGGTGATATGGTGTTGCCAGTCGGTGGTGAACCCCATATCGTGCTAAGACTTTGTTCATCAGAGCGTTGCAAAAGTGGGTACCTCTGTCGCTGATTAGGGCTTTTGGAGTGACAAATCGTGAAAATAACCTTTTTAGAAAGTTTACAACTACTCTAGCATCGTTAGTGGGAAGAGCATGTGCTTCTACCCATTTTGATACGTAATCAACTTCTACATGGATGTATTTATTTCCGAATGAGTTAGGAAATGGGCCCATGAAATCTATTCCCCATACATCAAAGATTTCACAAATTTGAATGCCCTTATGAGCCATTTTATTTTTGGATGAGATGTTCCCGGCTCTTTGATAAGCATCGCATGCTTGGATCAAAGTATATGTATCTTTGTATATGGTGGGCCAGAAAAATCCCGCATCAAACACTTTCCTGACCCTTTTTGTCTTTAACTTCAATGTCAAATTCTTGGAGTAGCAAAATCCATCGGATAAGTCTGGGTTTGGCATCTTGTTTGTTGAAAAGGTAACGTATTGCGGCATGGTCGGTGTAAACTATGGTATTGGAGAGAACTAGATAGGATCTAATTTTTTCAAAGGCAAATACTACTGCTAGTAACTCTTTCTCTGTTGTGGTGTAATTTTCTTGTGCATCGTTCAGAGTTTTACTTGCAAAGTAAATTGGGTGAAAATGTTTTTCTTTGCGTTGTCCGAGTACGGAGCAAAGTCACTTGCATCGGACATGATTTCGAATGGAAGGCTCCAATCGGGTGTAGTCATGATTGGTGCGTTGACAAGTTTGTCTTTTAATATATTGAATGATTCAACACATTATTCAGAGAAGACGAATGGTGGGTCTTTCTCTAGAAGTTTGGTCATAGGTCTAGCAATTTTGGAAAAGCCTTTTATGAAGCGGCGGTAGAAACCTGCGTGACCTAGAAAACTTCTAATGGCTTTGACTGAAGTTGGCGGTGGAAGTTTGGATATGGTTTCTATTTTGGCCTTATCAACTTCTGGTCCTTCTTGAGAAATCTTTTGACCAAGAACAATACCTTCCTTTACCATAAAGTGGCATTTTTCCCAGTTGAGTACTAGATTTACTTCTTCACACATAGTTAACATTTTGTCTAGTTTTTTTAAACAATGATCGAAGGAATCTCCAAAGATCGAGAAGTCGTCCATGAAGACTTCCATAGAGTTTTCGATCATTTCATGAAATATGGCCACCATGCAACGTTGGAAGGTGGCCGGAGCATTACATAATCCAAATGGCATTCTTCGGTAGGCGAAAGTTCCATACGAACATGTAAAGGTGGTTTTCTCCTGATCTTCAGGAGCAATGGGAATTTGGAAATATCCGGAAAATCCATCAAGAAAACAGTAGAACATTTTTCCAGATAATCATTCAAGCATTTGATCGATGAAAGGAAGTGGAAAATGATCTTTTCTTGTGGCGTCATTAAGTTTCCGGTAATCAATGCAAACTCGCCAGCCTGTGATGGTTCTCATTGGTATTAGCTCGTCCTTCTCGTTCATGACAACCGTCATTCCTCCTTTCTTGGATACTACTTGAACGGGACTAACCCAAGGTGAATATGAGATTGGGTAGATTAATCCGGCATCAAGGAGTTTGATTACTTCCTTCTTCACCACATCTTGCATGTTGGATTGAGACGTCTTTGATGTTGGACCACGAGTTTGTATTCTTCTTCCATGAGGATTTTGTGAGTACAAAAGGAGGGACTGATGCCCTTGATATCCATGATCTTCCATGCGATAGCCTTCTTATGATTCTTGAGAACCTTAAGAAGTTCTTCTTTCTCTTCTTTAGAAATGTGAGATGAAATAATTACTGGGAGTTGAGAGTCTTTTTCTAGAAAGGCGTATTCGAGATGGTTTGGTAGTTCTTTTAATTCTAAGGCTGGTGGTTCTTCAATTGAAGGTTTTGATTTTTCATTACATTCAGTGATCTCATATACTACTTCTGATGCTTCCTGATAGTTATTGGCAGCATTGAGATTATCGTTTTCTAAATTGGGTTTGGTAATCGTGTAAGTTAAGATTGCATTTCTAATGAGGTATTAATGGAAGATTTCCGCACATAGCAACTCACGATAGAATCGATGAAGTCGACACAATATAATGTGTCATCGTGATGTTGCGGATATTGCATGGATTTTTCTATGTCAAAAGTGACTGCCTCGTCATTGACCCTGAGAGTGAGTTTGCCGGAGCAAACATCGATAATAGCCTTTGCGGTGGCTAAAAAGGGTCTTCCTAAAATCAGAGGTACACTTTTGTCTTCCTCCATGTCTAGAATCACAAAATCTACTAGGAAAACAAACTTGTCAATTTTGACAAGCATGTTTTCAACAATGCCCCGAGGATATTTAACGGATCGGCCAGCTAACTAAATGCTCATGTGGGTGGGTTTTGGTTCTCCTATCCCTATTTTTGCAAAAACCGCATAAGGCATCAAATTAATACTAGCTCCTAGGTCAGCCATGGCATTGCTAACAGATAAATTTCCTATAAGACAAGGGATTGTAAAGCTCCCAGGATTGGTCATCTTTGTTGGCAGCTTGCTTTGGAGGAAAGCTGAACATTCTTCACTTAGGGTGACATGCGAGAGCTCCTTCAGCTTCCTTTTGTTTGTCAGTACTTCTTTGAGAAACTTGGCATATTTTGGCATCTGAGCGATGGCTTCGACAAAAGGGAGATATGGAGTTTTTTAATGAGTTCTAGAAACTTCCAGTACTGAGCCTCCAATCGTTCCCGCTTCAGTATTCCAGGGTGTGGAATCGGTGGAACGTAAGTTCGGACTGGCTCTTTGGGCTGTACTATGCTTGTTGGAGTCAGTATCTCCTGTGTTTCATCAGGAGACTTCTTCTCCATAACTGATTATGAAGTTGGTGAGACAACAATGGTCGTACCGCTTCTGAGTGTAACAGCGTTAGCTGTCGCATTCGGGTTGGTGATTGTGTTGCTTGGAAGAGTGCCAGGTGGTATTTCAGATAATTGTCGGGCAATGTGACACCCGGTAATCTCCCAACCCTATAAACTAAGTAATCAACCTAATAATTAGGTGATTGTGAATATTATGCGCGCTAAATTAGAATCAGCGCGGGCACGTTATGTGCGCCCTGCGCGAGCGCGCTATGTTAGAGTCAGCGCGGGGCACGTTATGTGCGCCCTGCGCGAGCACGCTATGTCAGAATCAGCGCGGGGCAATTGTTATGTACGCCCTGCGCGAGCGCGCGATGTAAGAACCAGCGTGGGCATATGTTATGTGCGCCATGCGCGAATGTTTTGGCTTTATGTTTTCATGTAACTTAACTTTATGTTGTCTGATGGGTTGACCGTCCCGCATGATGCTAAGGCGGGTGCATCCTAAATCGTTTATGCGCGTGCGGAAGGAGAACTAACCTCCCCGCATGGCGGGAACATTGAGAGTTAGTTTGTCTGAAGCTCCAAGATGGAATTGACTTCAACATAACTGATCACTATGTTGAAATACCAAGACCACCTGGAGAATCTACAAATGAAACTTAATGTCCCTGACTGTGAGAAGGTTACGTACCTACCCGCAGCAAAGAAATGTCCTTCACGCAGAAAGCTATGCGCACAAAGCTATACGCGCAGAACACTTAGCCTAATCTCCAGATATAAGGGGATTATTCCCGCCCAAAAAGGAAACAGTTGCGTGTTTCAGAGATTTCTACTTTTTAACTGTACACTGACAAAAGCACCTGAAAAAGCATACTGTAACATGAAAAGTCAACTGTCAGCCACCCTACTCTCACCAACCACAGACCTGCATGTCCTGTCCAAATCAAATCAGAATCTTTTATCCACTCCTCCACTTTTAAATAAATAATAACAATTTCCATACTTTATCATCATTACACCTAGATATGAAAAGATTACAACCCCCTAAAGCAAGGGATTGTGTTCCCTAAATCTTGCCTATAAATATGTAACCCAAATTATCACCCAAACACACTTCAAACTTCTCTCTTAAAACTGCAAATTGCACTAATCATCGTCCAAGCATCCGTTTGATTTTCAATTCCGTTCCTGTTACTAGGTAAGCCGAGATTATAACCCTGAGATCTACTTTCCAACCCTTATATTCTCCTATTTCTTGATCTTAATATATATACTTGTTATTTAATCGTATTCTAGACCTTCAATTCCGAGGCCAACACCAAGAAAACCCGAATCTCGATTAATCCCTTAACAAGAACCACAGGTGAGTCTCACAGCCCCTATTTTCACTGTTTTCACTATTTTTAAACTGTTTTCGGGGCGAGGGACACGTACTGAAATAATGTTTTATCATGGTATACTTACAAGCTATGCAAGCGATTATGTGTTTAAATTATGTTTTATGATGAGCAATGCAAGCGGTTATCTATGGTTTTCGATGTTAGTGCACCAGATTCGAGTAAGTGATCACTTTACCATTGGAACTCTAAGGGTAGGGACTGCTGGTTTGATCCGCCCACTCGTAGGGGTCGCACCTCTTACACAGACGAGTGCCTAGCATGTCACGGGGCAGTACTATGGGATTGAGCCCGCTCGTAGAGGTCGCTCCACTTACGCAGACGAGCGCCTTGTTTTCCCGGCACAACGTCCGCGCGTAACCCGCGGGACGGTATTATTCGCTCGTAGTGGCATCGTCACTTACACAGACGAGCACGGTTCTCAGAAATGTTCGCAGCGTAACCCGCGGGACGGATTTATCAAAGGAAACATTATCAGAACTATGTTTTACTAAGCATGTGTTTCAATGATGCTATCAGAATTATGTTTTAGAATGATTTCTATCAAGACTATGATGCAATACGATTTATCAAGTTACTAAAACTTGTGAACTCACTCAGTTTATACTGATTCAAATGTTTTACGTGTCTTTCAGGAGATAACTAGGTAGCGCATGGAGTCACACTTAGAGCACCTCACGCTGAACATCTAAAACTAGCTTTTTGGAAGATTTTAGTTCTATCCCTTCGATGCGCGCGGTTGTTCCCCGCCACGCAAAGGGGATATGGCGTGGAAATCTTCAACAGTTTTTATACTTGGATGTTTTTATGTAATCTTTAAACAATGTAATGTATTTGTATTAAACATTTCATGCGCAATGAAAATCTTACTTTGAATGTTTGCAATGGCCCGTGCTTAATTATCAATCCCCACTCGCGCGCGCCCGGCTGTTTCTGCCGTTCAGGGCCGGGTGTGACAGATTGGTATCAGAGCACTGGTTATAGCGAACTAGGAAAAGAAGTTTTAACCTAGACTATAACCGTCGGGGAATCGCATGAAGTATTTTTCAAGGAAAATATTATCAAAAGAAAAACCACACACACTTAGGAACACGGGTCACACAATGTCTAGTGAACATTAAGGATAAAAACACTATGTGCTCATGGTACATGCGCTAAGTTTGTTATATTTTCTTTTTTTTTAAGAACAAGAATGCCTCCAACCAGAGCCAAGGGAATTACCATGACACCCGAGGAACTCGCGGAAATAATCGCGCAGGCGATCGCGACACATGAGGCCAGCAAGGCCGAATCTAGTCACGGTCGTCAGAACGAGACCCCAGAACCCGAATCAGGAGCCTTGGACAAAGGGTGCTCCTATAAGACATTTATGGCCTGTAGGCCTTGGCCATTCAGGGGTACCGAAGGGGCCATTGGGCTCTACAACTGGATTGACAAGATGGAGACAGTTCTCTCCATTAGCAGATGTAGTGAGAACCAGAAGGTCCTTTACGCGACCTGCATGTTCCAAGAAGCAGCTTCGTCTTGGTGGAAGCTTCAAGTGAAGACTTTGGGGCGAGAAGTTGCTCTTCACAAGACCTGGGAGGAACTGAAGGAAATGTTGATGAGAAAGTTCTGCTCTCGCGCAGAAATTCAGAGTCTGCAACAGGAATTCTGGAACCACACCATGATAGGAACGGATATCGACGCCTACAACAACCGGTTCAACGAGCTTTGCCAGTTGGTGCCAGACATTGCAATCACGGAGGAAAAGAAGATCGAGAGGTATATCTTTGGGTTACCTCCTGTTGTTAGGGTTCCGCTCAACGCCGCAGCGCCCCCAACCTTTGATGAGGCGGTAGCGCGGGCCATCACCCTTACAAGGGATACGGTCCGTGCGGGTATGTTGACTACGAGCGGAAACGAGCAGCGAACCTCTGACTCCAAGAAGAAATGGAACTCTCACCACCGAGGGTCCGACTCCAAGCAGCCACCGTTCAAGAAGCAGGAAAGCGCAAGGGTTTATGCGATCCAAGCCGCGGAGCCATCAAGGAAAGGATACAGCGTGCCTTACCCATGGTGCAACAAATGCAAGTTTCACCATGAGGGTGAATGCGCGAGCGTCATGTGCGCCAAATGTAACAGGCCAGGGCACAAGACGGTGAATTGCCATGCTAAGGAAGCTGGAGCCAGTGACAACTGCTACGCATGCGGGAAACCAGGGCATTTCAGTCGGGATTGCCCACAAAAGGGAAACCAAGCTCGCGGGAGAGCTTTTGTGATCGGCGCAGGCGAAGCAAAAGAAGAGCCGAATGTGGTAACCGGTACGTTTTTACTTAACGGCCATTTTGCATCTGTCTTATTTGATACTGGCGCTGAC